>NC_043012.1:57670892-57673392 GCF_006345805.1 Octopus sinensis | reverse complement strand
TCTGCAAGCTCGCCTCCTTACACTGGGCAAAATATTAAACAGCATTCGGTGATAAGGCTTCAGCTGGGGCTTTTAGAAATTTGGAGGCTGTGGAGCTGTTCCTTAGCTACCATCACTATTTTCAGTCCTGTTTTGGCCCAGGGAGGTAATTTCTGTCGAAGTTATGAAGCGAAGAGCAGCAGACGTTTGTGAGTAAAGCATGCAAAACTTCGAGGTGGGGCTGGTCTCTAGACATGTGTCACACAGGCCCACGGGATGTTTGTGGACATGCTCTGATGTCATATAAATCAGTCCATTTGACTAAGGGTTAAATAGGCCCTGTGCGTCAAGGGTTAGCCAGGGAAAAACAGGAGGCTCACAGAGTAAACAGTAAATAGTCTGGCAGAGGACAGTGGGGATCTACTTCTGTCTCTGAAGGGAAAAATTAAGGATCGCCAGATCTTGAAGTAGAGGTCCATGATTGCCAACGCTTGCAAGCATGGTACATGCAGAAAGAGAGAGAGGGAGGGAGGGAAAGAGAATGGTGTTGGGTATTTCGCTGCTGCTTTTAGCTGCTTGAGCGACCACGAAGAGGCGTCCTGGTCCAGATTCGATGTAATCATTTATTACAGTTTTTCTACTAATAAAACTCTACTGACCTTCTGATGCATCTCGGAAACAAACTGGCGAAATCATAAGAAAACCGTGTAGAATACTTTGCTCTATTTTATTGCATCTCTATGAGTTTAGAGTTCAAATTTTGCTGGGGATCAATTTTACATTTCATCCGTTTTATTTTTTCAAGATCGATTCTTGTCTAATCCTGGGTTTGTTCCTTTCTTTTCTCTCTCCCTCTCTCTTTCTCTCTTTCTCTCTCCCTCTCTCTCTCTCTCTCTCTCTCTCTCTCTCTCTCTCTCTGGAATGTACCTGTAATTTTAATGTCCAGTTTAATCACATTGTCACGCTATTTCGTGCTTCGGCCCAAGAATTCGGCTTAAGAATACAAATATGTGTGGGATACTCAACCATTTACATGCAAATTTCACGATTAGGAGATCAGGTGTTTGAACAATTAAATGTTCCTCATTGGAGAAATATAAGGCAGTGAGCTGACAAAATTGTTAGCAAGCCGAACAAAATGCCTTAAGAAATTTAGTCCGGCTTTATATTCTGAGTTCGAACTCCGCCGAGATCGACTTTGCCTTTCATCCTTTAGAGGTGGATGAAATAAGTACCAGTTATGCACTGTGGTCGATGTAATCGACTTAGACGCTCCTTCAAAATTGCTGACCTTGTGTCAAAATTTGAAACTAATCATTTAGAGAATTATAACCGATGGTGACGGTAAGACAGAATTATCTGAATCAAAGTTGTAAGCTTCTCGATCAGCTGATATTTTGAGATAACAGCCAAATCCTCTCCTAGGCTCCAATTTGATACCAAAAAAAATCATTATTTAATTTTAAAAATAAAGCGGTGATCTAGCAAAATCTTTACTGCACTGGACAAAATGTTTAGCGATATTTCCTCTGGCTCTTTACGTTCTGAGTTCAAAGGCGCAGGAGTGGCTGTGTGGTAAGTAGATTGCTTACCAACCACATGGTTCTGGGTTCAGTCCCGCTGAGTGGCACCTTGGGCAAGTGTCTTCTATTATAGCCTCGGGCCGACCAAAGCCATGTGAGTGGATTTGGTAGACTGAAACTGAAAGAAGCCCGTCGTATATATGTATATATATATATATATATATATATATATATATATATATGGTGTGTGTGGTGTGTGTGTGTGTGTGTATATATATATGTATATATTTATATGTATATATGTATATATATATATATATGTGTGTGTGCGTGTGTGTGTGTGTGTATGTGTGTGTGTGTGTGTTTGTGTGTCTGTGTTTGTCCCCCAACATCGCTTGACAATCGATGCTGATGTGTTTACGTCCCCGTAAAAGCTCTAGGGTCGATTTCTTCGACTGAAGGTGATGCTCTAGCATGGCCACAGTCAAATGACTGAAACAAGTAAAAGAGTAAAAGAATACCACCGAAGTCGACTTCGGGTCGATTAAAAAAATACCAGCTGAGTACTGGGGTCGATGTAATCGATCAGCCACCTCCCCAAATGTTCAGGCCTTTTGCTTATAGCAGAAATGATCATTCAACGCTTAAATATTCTATAAAGGCTAGAATCTTCTAGAGAATGTGGTATCTTGCCCCACGACCATCTCTCGATTTTTTTTTCCACCCGCAAAGTATTTTTTCAGTGCTTAGAGGCATCACTTTCGGTTCTTTGCGTTGTGAGTTCAATGTTGTCCTTCACCGTTTTGGGATTTATAAATTGGGCAGTGAGATCGATGCAATCGATTTACACCAACCCCGGAAACTTCTAGTCCTGTTTCTGAATTATAAACGCTTTTCTACAACTTTCATCAACTGTAAAAAATATTTAACTTCAGTTCAAGTATTTTACTTCAAATATACATCACTAGCTTGTACTCAGAATCAGAGAAGCCTGAGAT
>NC_043012.1:57663465-57668465 GCF_006345805.1 Octopus sinensis | reverse complement strand
TTCTATATATACATGTATATGTGTAATTGAACACACACAAACACACACACACACACACAAACACACACATACACACACACACACATATATATAGTTTTTTAAATGCTGTTTGGATTCGTTTTATTTTTAAGATTGTTGTATGTTCCTTTTTAATGTTTTTTTTTCTTTTATAATTTTATCATTTTCTTTTATTTCTTTATTGTCCTTATTCGTTTTTCCTCTTATTTTCATGTTTCCTTTATGTCAAACGTGCGTATGTATACAGTATAACCGGCTAACTTCTTCATTGAGAACACAGCCGAATTAGTAATCTCTTCATTCTCAGATAATAACAACTCTCACATTATATGAATTATGGGAACAATGTCAGCTATATCAACGGCTAAAATTGTATCAGTTCAGTCAGGTTCATTTAACAAATATATCGATTGCAGCCATTTTCTTTCTTATCTGCCAGGACCACTATAAAATAGCACAAATTAATTTCTCATCTTATTCATAACGAATGGCGACAATGCCCGTTGTACATTTTTGCAAACAAAACATATATTAGAAGTTATCTTTCATACATAAACAAATAGTTTGTTATAATTGGCTATTTTTCTTCATTCAACAAAGAAATTTTTCCGTTTATTTTTTCGTTTCTTTTTTTTTTTTTGTATGTGCGAGTTTGTTTGTTGTTATAGTTTTGTGCTGTTGTTTTCTTTTTGTATTTTTTTTTTTTACTAAAGAGCGGTCAATTCTTCCAAATAGACAGGCTATCGTTGATGGTATCTTTCCAAGCTAAGTCTTTTAATGAAAGAAAGACAAACTACTTCAATAAAACAAAGGAATAAAAAAAAGAGTGAGCATGAGAATAATAAGAAATTGAGAGGGATACCGTTACTAGCGGGGAAATTAAATACATACATATATGGAGGGGTGTATCATATACATATATATTACATGTATACGTAAATACATATATATGTATGTTAATGTATACATATATATTACATATATTATTGTATAATATAATAGTATGTATATATATAATCTATATATATATATATATTATATATATATATATATAATATATATATATACATATATGTATTTATGTATGTACGTATATGTTTGTGTGTGTGTACACACACACATATATGGTATGTATGTATGTATGCATGAAATTATCTATATGTATATATGCATCTATGTATATATATATATATGTGTGTGTGTGTGTGTGCATGTATGTATCTATGTATACATATATACATGTGTAGATACTACATGTGTGTATGTATGTATGTATGTATGTAATGTATGTACAAGCAACTAATTTTTTGTTGAATTCCTACTGAACAATAAATACCAGCAAAAAATCTGCTTTCTCCTCTAATTACTGCAACGTAATTAAAAAGGATTATAAAAGATGCAACCATAAAAACATGTTGCCATGGTTGACTGCCCCGGAAGGGTGACAGACAAAGGTGACGTCAGCAGTATCTGAACTTAGACTGTAAAAACCAGTATTGTATTCGGCTCTTTATATTCCAAGTTCAGTTCTCTCTGAAGCCATCTTTGCCTTTCATACTTCCAGGGTCGAGAAAATACAGTACAAGTTAAATAATAGGGTCAGTGATTTCGACAAACCCCTTCGCTTGAAAATTGCTGGCCTTGTGCTTGAACGTCAAACGATAAACTCTGTGAATTGGTAGCATTATTAGTCCATCAGAAACGAATGCATAGCGGTGTTTGTTCTCGAATTTTACGTTTTAAGTTCAAGTCCTGCTGAGGTCGACTTTGCCCTTCATCCATTTGGGGTCGATGAAATAAAGCGCCTGTCAAGTAGTGACTTGCCCACTCTTCTTAAAATTCTTGGCCCTGTCCCAAAATTTGAAACCAAACGTAGCGTGCTATTAGAATCGTATATATATATACGACAGGCTTCTTTTAGTTTCTGTTTACTATATCCACTCATATATATTTTTAACATTTAGTATAGAAAAAAACTATATTACATTATTGTGTTCGTGTTTATTATTATTTTTAAGAGGTGGCTGACAAAAAACTTTGCAGTATGGTGTGTATTACACCCATTCCTAGAATTAGGAAGTAAATTTTCGTGGTTAACCATTGCTCGCTTCATGAAACACGTATAGGTTACAATGTAACGTTTATATCTTATAGATAAGACCTTAAGAAACACTGATATAGTTTTGTGTAGGTGGAGTGAAAATTTTCACAGAACGAATTAAAATTGTCCTTTTAATCATGCCGAATATCCCACCCTGGCACGGGATACAAGAGTGATATGAAATGAATGAGATGTAGAATCTTCAGAAAGCTGCTCTGAAGTTACTCTGATATCCCAGTTGTTATCTACGCCAAAAATATTATGTTCTACACCAGGAATGTTTTCTATAAGTGCTTACGATATTGGTGATATTGTTTTTTATCTTGAAATCAGTCCTGACCCAGCAGACCTACAATCAAAAATGCATCTCATGTTTCTGTATGCCAATAACAGCATTTAGTAAAGCTGGATTTGAGGGAGATTTGCACTGCTCTTTCATGCTGGTTCAGTGATCAGGTTGAAGCTCGAACCAAATGGGAAAATGCGGTAGAGGATAGGAAAACCCAATAACAAAACACATCAAAGATAATCAAAACATCATATCAACGGCCAATAAAACAAAAACATACATACTAGAATGTATATATGTGGTGTGTGTGTGTGTGTGTGTGTGTTGTAGAAAGAGATTTGCTTCCCAACCACATGGTTCCGAGTTCAGTCGCACTACGTGGCACCTGCGACCGGACCAAAGCCTTGTGGGTGGATTTGGTAGACGGAAACTGAAAGAAGCCTATCGTATATATAGTTCTTCAGGGCGACAGTTTAATGACTGAAACAAGTAAAAGATAGGAAAAAAGATAAATAATAAATAAATATCAGCTAGTGTGCGCGCGCGCGCGTATGACTGCGAACGTAATTTTGAACTCTTCAGCAACTCATATGAAGTTCGTTAGAGTAAGAGCCGGCCGTCACCCGCAAACGAGCATAGCTTGGTAAGATGTACCATGCTTTTGCTATTTGTTGTAGGTGCCTGTGAGGTCACATGCAGACATAGATACACTGCAGGATCTTCCAATTTTTAAGTCAGAAAGAGAGAGAGAGAGAAAGAGACATATATACATACATACAAACAAACATACATACATATATATATATACACATATATATATACATATATATATATTAATATATAATCTCTATATAAACGGCAGTTTGTCTGTGCGTGTTTCTGTGTGTCTGTTTGCTTGTACCTCACATGACCACGGCTTTCAACCGATTCTGATGAAACTTGACACACACATAGCCCAATCTCATAATTCAAACATAACGCAGCGAAAATTTTGAAAAGTTCCCCAGTTTGAAAAAAATCGATAAATTCGACATGGGGTCGAGAATCAGAAACACAAACCGCAAACTGTACTAGGGGACGCAACTCCACCTTTCTTAACTAAAAAAAAAAATACCATCATTTTCCATTTTTTTGCTATTTTTTGGATATAACTCTCTAAAAATGCTTAGTTATTTCCCTTACAAACTTAGCAACGCCGGGCGATACTGCTAGTATATAATATATATATATATATATATATTATATATACATGTATACAAACACAAGCCCTAACCCCTGAGTCATGCGCCTTCACAAAAATCCCCCCTTAGTTATGAATGACCATGGGATTGCACAAGTCTGCGCAAGGTTGTTTATGGAAGACTAACAGTCGCCCATGCATACCGCCCTCCCGTCTGCAAGCCATTGATGTTATCCAAGAGAACGGCAAAGGGGCCGATACAGCTTGGAACCAGTGAAGTCGCAATTCGTTTCTACAGATGAGTGAACTGAAGCAACGTAAAATAAAATGTCTTGCTCAAGAACACAACACTATCTGGTCCGAGAATCGAACTCACAATTTCATGATTGTAAGCTCGACGCTTCAACCACTGAGCGATGTGCATCCTGCAGCCCTGCGATGTAAATTTACTTAGTGAAAAAGTGACATTCTTCTCTGCTGATACTCTGAGTCACATTAGACAAGCCACATGCATAGATCTAAGCATTACAAATTTTTTTGTGGATGTATCTTCATTTACCATTCTGAGATCTGCCGGAAGCAAACAAATGCCATAAATGTTTCTCCAGCGCAACGTAGGGAACGGGCTGGCGAGTTAATTTACTTAATTAGAAATGTTAATTTAACTACCCCAGGTGATATTTTGGAATTTCATGAAAATTATATTTAATTGTTTTGTATATTAAAATAACGTTATGTTTAAAATAAAGTGGCACTCCATCGGTAACGACGTGGGTTCTAGTTGATCCGATCAACGGAACAGCCTGCTCCTGAAATTAACGTGCAAGTGGCTAAGCACTCTACAGACACGTATACCCTTAACGTAGTTCTCAGGGAGATACGGTGTTACATAGAGTGTGGGCAAGGTTGGCTCTTTGCAATACAAGTACTACCCATTTTTGCCAGCTGAGGTGAAATAAAGTACTTTATGTGAAATAAAGTACGGAGCGAAGGCGCTAAGCCGTGATAAGTGAATTGCAATGTTACAATCAGTTCGAATAAACTTGACGCACGTTCGAACTGGGGAACAAGCTACTCATTGTATTTTGTCATTGAGCAAGAAACTTTATTTCACTGTTATCAGTTCTAAATATGCTTGATGCACGTTCGAACTGGGTAATAAGCTACTTACTGTTTTGCCACTGAGAATATATCTCGCTTGTTGCCAAATGGTGTATATACACCTACGTCAACTCGCAGCACCTTCTACCCGGACTCTGAGAAGCTAGTATTTCGGAGTAGTTATCTCATCAGTTACAGAGACCAGACAGACGACACTAGGTGCTGAATTAAGAGATTACTTCTCTTATGCTTTTCCAGTCACCGTAAGATGACTGGCAGCGCTATACGGTGGCTCAGCGTAAGTAAATTAC
>NC_043012.1:57633465-57658465 GCF_006345805.1 Octopus sinensis | reverse complement strand
AGACGTGACAGCAAAGAAGAGCACACATCCACTCTCTGAGCGCGATTAGACTCGGAAAGTTTGTGAAGAACCCATTGACCGAATTTGCTGACTTTTTTGATGGCACGCGAGTGTCGATGAATGGTTGAATGACCAATTCCAAGCTTCTCTGCTAGTTCCTCAATAGGTAAAATAGGATCTTTCTTTCACCAGGGTTTGCTGGACGTTCTCGTCAAGCCCTACAGATCTTCCAGGGTGAGGCTCGTCTTCTAGACTATAGTTTCCAGCTCGAAATTTCTGGAATCACCGTTGACACTGGCTTGCGCATATTGTCTGAACACCATAACCGTTGCGTTGTTGCCATTATGGAAATCATAAAGTAATATATACGGAATATGCTCCTTTGTCGTTTGCATTAAAGCTTTGAAAATATAACTGTTAAAATCGAACTGCACTCTTCAAAACTTGCACTGAGAATAAGGACAAGGTAAAATTATTATTTGCTTTTATAGCAAGTTAATGCAAATAGTTTGTCTCGTCCTCCTCCGACTTTTAGTTCATGCAACTGAAAAGACCGTATTATTCATGGGATGACCCTATATATATATATATATATGCAGGAGTGGCTGTGTGGTAAGAAATAGCTTGATTACCAACCACATGGTTCCGGGTTCAGTCCCACTGCGTGGCACCTTGGGCAAGTGTCTTCTACTACAGCCTCGGACCGACCAAAGCCTTGTGAGTGGATTTGGTAGACGGAAACTGAAAGAAGCCCGCCATATATATATATATGTGTGTGTGTGTGTGAGAGAGAGAGAGAGAGAGTGTGTGAGTGTGAGTGTGTGTATGTGTGTGTATATGTCTGTTCCCCCACCAATCGCTTGACAACCGGTGTTGGTGTGTTTACGTCCCCGTAACTTAGCGGTCGGGCAAAAGAGACTGATAGAATAAGTACTATGCGTACAAAGAATAAGTCCTGGGGTCGATTTGCTCGACTAAAGGCGATGCTCCAGCATGGCCGCAGTCAAATGACTGAAACAAGTAAAAGAATTATATATATATATATATATAATATATATATATATATATATATATATATATATATACGTGGTGTGTGTGTGTGTTGTGTGTATGCCTGCGCGTGTTTGTGTGTGTGTTTGTTTATGTCCCCACTACCGCTCTACAACCAATTCTACTTCGTTTACGTACCCCCATAACTTGGAGATAGAAAAGCTTAGAAAAAAGTAATAAGTATTGGAATCGATTTGTTGGACGAAACCCTCCAAGACAGTAACTCAGAATGGCAGTAGTTGAATGACTGAAGTCGGTAGAATACAAAATATATGTCCAATAAGTTCACTGTCATCAATTAACCGTTTTCTTTTCTTTCTTTTTTTCCTTTTTCTCCCAGTAGTATAACAATGGGAAAAAAGCGGAAATGAGAATAATTTTTTCTATAGGGTTTTTGTGTGTAGATCAAAAATATAACATCCGTTTCCTTCTGTCACTCCCTAGTTTGTCGTAAATTACCATTTTACTTACGTTAAATACACTTCTGGTTCCGTAAGAATTGAGTGCAAACAGGATTGGGACGAAACTTACAACTCTAAAAGTTATGAACGTGGTTTTCCTAAGGTATTTGTCAACGTAACCTATGAAAATTGTAAAAGTACACTCAATATTTTTATAGTTATATTGGGTCCGAACACGTGGTGAATCTGACAAGGAACCACAGGTCATCACCCAACCTGAACTCAATGACCCAGTTCATGATCTAACACTAACTAAGCAACAGAGTAGGAGAACTGGTCTCACATCTGCAACAATGGAACCTGTTGGATGGAAGCACTCTGTCAGTTACGACGACGAGGGTTCCGGTTGATCCGATCAACGGAACAGCCTGCTCGTGAAATTAACGTGTAAGTGGCTGAGCACTCCACAGACACGTGTACCCTTAACGTAGTTCTCGGGGATATTCAGCGTGACACAGAGAGTGACAAGGCCTGCCCTTTGAAATACAGGTACAACAGAAACAGGAAGTAAGAGTGAGAGAAAGTTGTGGTGAAAGAGTACAGCAGGGATCACCACCATCCCCTGCCGGAGCCTCGTGGAGCTTTAGGTGTTTTCGCTCAATAAACACTCACAACGCCCGGTCTGGGAATCGAAACCGCGATCCTACGACCGCGAGTCCGCTGCCCTAACCACTGGGCCATTGCGCCTCCACAAACCTGTTGGATAAAGAGGCTCGAATTACAGTATTTTGGAAGCGTTCTACAGATCTACAATAATTCTTCGCTTTGGAAAACAACTTGACTTATTGTAATGGTATCAGAGACCTATTCAATGCCCTTGAGCTGATCTATGAACTAAATGAGCGGAGGTTATTCATAGATGCATCCCTTTACAGTATAAAAGCACATTGGGAACACCATGCCTTCAATTCCAATTGCTCACTCAATCATTTTAAGAGAGATATATGAGAACCTCGCTTATTTCTAGACCGCATACGTTACAAGGAGTAAGAGAGGCTAATTTGTGCGGACTTGAAAATGGGAGCCCTACTTAATGGGCTACAAACGGGATACACCAAGGTTATGTGCTTCCTTTACAGGTGGAACAGTAGGGCCAGATCAGAACATTATGTATACTCAGAATGGCCACCTCGCGAAACTATGACGCCGAGATGCCATAATATAAACCACGAGCCACTAGTTAAGAACGAGAAAATAATTTTGCTACTACTGCATATAAAACTAGGCCTAATGAAGCAATTTACCAAAGCACTACAACATAACAAGCCATGTTTCCAGTACCTAAGGCGATCTTCCCTAAAATAAGTGATGCCAAGATTAAAGAAGGCATATTCGTAGGCCCTCAGATTCGTCAACTTAAAGCTGATGAGGACTTCGAGGCGAGAATGAATGAAACTGAACTAGCGACCTGGCATGCATTCAAAGATATGTGCAAAGGACTTTTAGGAAAACACCAAGCGGCCCAATGAGAGAGTATATACCGGAGAGACTAATCAAGTGTGACCAAGATCTCGGATGCAGTATGTCACTGAAGATACACTTTTTTATTCTCATCTCTCCATCCTCTCAGAGAATGCAAGAGATGTGCGTGATGAATATGGAGAGAGGTTCCATCAAGATATAGCGTCAATAGAAAACAGGTATAAGGGAAAATAGAAGGCGGTGAGCTGGCAGAAACGTTAGCACGCCGGGCGAAATGCTTTGTGGTATTTCGTCTGCCGTTACGTTCTGAGTTCAAATTCCGCCGAGGTCGACTTTGCTTTCATCCTTTCGGGGTCGATTAAATAAGTACAGTTACGCACTGGGGTCGATATAATCGACTTAATTCGTATGTCTGTCATTGTTTGCCCTCTCTGTGTTTAGCCCCTTATGGGTAGTAAAGAAATAGGTATAAGGGAAAATGAAGCCTAGTTATGCTAGCTGACTTCTGCTGGAACCTGAAGCCTCACACACTCGAGGCGTCTTATGAACGAAGAAGTAAATACTAAAATGTCGGTTAATACATTATATAATGCTACCGAACATGCTGATTCATTCTATATTTAAGAATTAATTACAATGGAGATATTTAATCTGACTTTGGGAGCAAAATAAATTAATGGTGTCATGGAAATTGATATAAACTACATAGTTATTAAAGTCGATAATTTACAAGAAAATGCGACGTGATGGCAAATTTTTGTTATAAAACTCGAATTTAGCACAATCAACTTCATAAAAGAATGTACATGAGAACTATGTTCTTTTCCTGACCCTGAAATTTGTTGTACTGTGCTATTAATGGTGAGATATTATGGATGTATTTTCTCGGTGAACTTACTTCACGGTGAATTGATGGCGGCGAACTTAGCAAACAAAATATATTGCAATTAACGGTAATATGTATGTTTAGCTTAAACACGGCTTAGAGCACAATTGCCAGCGATGTTAGGCCCCCTCTAGTAATTATATTTTATTTTATATAGATTATGAGCAGTTGACCTCCACCGGAGTCTGTATGACATTCGGGAAGCCATTTAAAATTTGGTTGTAAAAATTTATGCGCAATAAACTTGCTCTGCTTTTAGAATACACAAAATACTTTAATAATGTTTTTAAAAAATTATGAATAATATTTAATTATAAAAACCCAAATGGATTCTTTTAAATATCGAATGGCTGTGAGGGTCCAAAGAAAACAAAGGGGTCCATAGGTAAAAAAAAAATGACACTGATCATGAGGAAAAAACAGGAGTGGGGTGTGGTGGCAGGTAGGAAACAGAAAGGTTTCAAATGTAGCCAAACAGGGGCCATTCGAAAGCTTTCTTCTCCCAAAGACACCAAAAGCAAAAGCAACAACGGTAACAACAAATTTCATAGTTGCTACAAATAAAATCACAACAAAACTAGATACTGAGTTGAGTCATAAATAATTTCCGATTTTGTTTAACACCGTTACTCATGAAAACATTTTACAGAGAATTATTCTCAATTATTAGCATAATTGCCATTATTTTGAATGACCTATTGCCGTTTATCAAGTAGCGTTTTGATTCCTCTCGAGTAAAAATTCAGTTGTCTTCGACACGAAGAAGCTTTTCCACATACGTTTTCACTTGATCTTTTTGAGAAAAAAATGTTTCCCCATTATTTTGCAGTCAGCGAGAAAAACAGAAAGCTTATTAACTTTTCTTATCTTTTCCAAGTGGCGGCAAATGATGGAATGGGATGTGTTGAGGTCAATTGCTAATTCCCAAGTACTTTTACGAGGATTGCATTCCACTAATTCTCTTCAAACATCATCGAAGTCTGATGATCGTTCAGATCTGGGTTGATCTCTCATAGACAAATCTCCGAAACAAAATTTCGAAAACCAATCTCGCATTTACCAGTCAGTAACGTCACTTCGGCTATATATACTGTACATTCTCTTCTCGACTTTGCCTTTCATCCTTTCGGGGTCGATAAATTAAGTACCAGTTACGCACTGGGGTAGATGTAATCGACTTAATCCGTTTGTCTGTCCTTGTTTGTCCCCTCTATACTTAGCCCCTCGTGGGTAATAAAGAAACATATATATACTGTACATTCTCTTATCTGTTTCTGTGGCGTTTTCTGTCGTTTGTTTTTTTTTTGGGGGGGGGGATGGCATTTTTTTATCATTCTTAAACTCCCACAGCATCACGTGTCGAATATGCACTTTCAGTTCAACCATTTTAAGGGAGGGGGTGAAGCTTATGATGTGCCCGCTTCCACTGCTTACATATGAATGATAGATGAAGCTCTTTTAAAAATGGTGGATTCCATTTCAGGTTTGAACATATGAAGTTACAAATGTGTCGTTACAATTTACTGCCAAAAAACGGAAATATTAATGAATTATTAGGGCTATTAATGTAATTGATAATTAGACAAATTATAAGGCAGTGAGCTGGCAGAATCGTCAATACGTCGGACGAAATGCTTTGTAGCATTTCGTCTGTCATTACGTTCTGAGTTCAAATTCCGCTGAGGTCGACTTTGCCTTTCTTCTCTTTCGGGGTCGATAAAATAAGTACCAGCTGAGCACTGGGCTTGTTGTAATCGACTGACCCTCTCACCTGTAACTGCTGGCCATGTGCCGAAATTTGAAAGCGATAATTAGACATCATAACAAATCTTCAATAAAATAAAAGGCAAAGACACACTGACAGGATTAGATCCACGTATCTACTTTTTGCTGTGTGAATGCATTACCGACAGTATCTACTGAGAATTGATACTGTAGTGTGTTTTTTACTCATTTAACTGCACTATTTTATTTGCATAAAATAATTATTTAATTATGCTGCCATTTGTTCAAAGCTCAAATCCTGGTGATATTGATTTCGCCTTGTGTCGTTCCGGAGGTCAATTAAATCAACTACATCCTTTGCCCCCCATATCTGCGGATTTCTGCATACATGACGTAATGCGCATACACATTCTAGATACGTAATAGTATAAATACACACGCACATACACACACACGTATATATATATATATATATATATATTATATATATATATATATATATATATATATATATATATATATATATATATTCACAAACGCACTCGTTTTATGCATACGTGTGTGTATGTACGCATATATATGCATATAGAGAAGGATAGATAGATAGGTAGATAGATAGATAGATAGATAGATAGATAGATAGATAGATAGATAGATAGATAGATAGATAGATAGATAGATAGATAGATAGATAGATATAGATAGATAGATAGATAGATAGATAGATAGATAGATAGATAGATAGATAGATAGATAGATAGATAGATAGATAGATAGATAGATAGATAGATAGATAGATAGATATATGGATGGCTGGATGGATAATGATGTGTGTGTATTTGCGCATGCGATCACAGAAGGAAACATGCGTGCGATAATCACATTACCTTTAGCTGTGATCCTTAATTCCATTTATTACTGACATGCTGTTCCTTTTCGAGAAGCTGATTTAAATAGCATACGGTGGGTCTACATTAACTTCATAGCCAAAGTTATAAAACACAACGTTAATTTAACTTGTAATAACTTCATAAAAAATTATCCAAAGTAAATGAAGATTCTCTCATTATTTTGTAGGCCCCTCTTTTAGCTAATATCTTGGCTTTTACCCGATTAGGCATGGATTTGATTAAATTATGTATGACAGACTGATCCATGTTTATCCACTCTTCTGTCAATGCTTCTTTCAGCTCTGTAATTGATGTTATTTTCGACTATCTTGCTCGCAATCTGCTATCAAGATGTTCCTATATGTGTTCTATTGTATTAAGATCGAGGTTTTGAACAACCCAATTCAGTGATTCAATTCAGAGTTATTTCCTAAGCTTGTATGACAGGGAGCTCCATCTTCTTGAGAAAGAAAAAAAAAGCTGGCCTTCCTGTTAATTTCTACATTAGAATAGATATGTAATAAACCTTTTTCAAGTATTTGACTTGACAGGATTTGGGGTTGCGTCATTTAAATGATTTTCAACAAAAATTAGTTTGAGCATCCCATTTCAGTGATTCGATTCCACGACTCATTTTCTTTGTTTATTGTTGCGAAAGGCTCTATTCTGCTTCAAAAAAGGTTTTCTTGTTAATTTCAACATAAGACTACATAAGTAATAAACCCTTTTCAAGTATTTGACCTGACAGTATTTGGGGCCATTTAAGTGATTTTGAACAAAAATTGGTTTGAGCAGCCCATTTCGATGATTCGATTCCGTGAGTTATTTTCTAAGCATGTAAGGCAGGAGGCACTAATTCTTCTTGAAAAAAAGTCTTGTCAATTTGTACATTAGAATAGATAGCAAATAAACCCTTTTCAAGTATTTGTCTTGACAATATTTTGGGCCTCTCAACAACCATTAATTCCTATCTGTGTATCGTATAAACTGCTCCCCTATACCATAACTCCAACTCTTCCATGTTTTATTGTTCGTTGCAAAGAATTCGGATCCCATGCTTCCGTTTTGTTCAACTGCCTTGAATTGGAAAATATGGAAGAATTTGCTTTCATTGAACCATATCAACTGTGACCAAAATTCGTCTTCCTTGTTACAGGAATCTTCAGTCCAGTTGAACCGTTGGTCTTATTAAGCTTTTTAAATCATCGACTTCTTCCTTGCAACACTTCATTGATATTCAAGGTCTTTTGATATTATTCTCATGCAACACGCTCAAATATCAAAAGAATCTGCAATCTTTCTAACAACTGTATATTGATATTTCATAATATTAACAGTTATCGCCAACCTAATATGGCAATCCATAAATATAGGACGAAAGCTGCCGTTGATTAGCTCCAAGAGGCCATAATATCCAGTAATCGAAATATTATTATTTCTAAGTCTCTCTAAAGGAGATTTAGAGAGACTTAGAAATAATAATATTTCGATATTTCATAACTTCCCGCTAAACTCCTCTCTCTACTCCCTTAAAAACCTTCTGCGGGCCCCCAGATGTCTTTTTTACTTGGAAATGTTCTTCTTTAACCGAAATCTTCACAATGCTATTCGCTGTTCGATTATTAATACCGAAAAATTTCAAAATTTCTCGATGACTTGCCCATTTGTAAATTCCTTCATATATTTTTATCTCCATAGTTTTCATTGTTGTTTATCAAAACTTTGAACCCAATTTGAGCCCAATATTAATTTATTTATTTATTGCCCACAGGGGGCTAAACATAGAGAGAACAAACAAAGGGATTAAGTCGATTAAATCGACCCCAGTGCGTAAATGGTACTTATTTAATCGACTCCGAAAAGATGAAAGGCAAAGTCGACCTCGGCGGAATTTGAATTCAGAACGTAGCGGCAGACGAAATACCTATTTCTTTACAACCCACAAGGGGCTAAACACAAAGAAGACAAACAGGAACAGACAAACGGATTAAGTCGATTATATTGACCCTAGTGCGTAACTGGTACTTAATTTATCGACCCCGAAAGGATTAAAAGGCAAAGTCGACCTCGGCGGAATTTGAACTCAGAACGTAACGCCAGACGAAATACCGCTAAGCATTTCGCCCGGCGTGCTTAACGTTTATGCCAGCTCGCTGCCTTAATATTAATGTAAGATCGATGGTGCCGCCTAATATTCAGGTAAGATCGAAGGCGCCGTCTAATATTAAGGTAAGATCGATGGCGATGAACTGGCAGTATTGATAGCATAACAGGCAAAACGATAAGCAGCATTCCATCCGTCTTCGTGTTCTGAGTTCAAATTCCGCCGATACTGACTTTACCGTTCATCCTTTCATCGGAGTCGATAAAATAAGTGTCAGTTTAGAACTGCTGGGGTCTATGTAACCGACTTACCCACCGTCCTGAAATTGCTGGCCTTGTGCCAGAATTTGAAACCAATATAACCAATATTAATGCAAAATCGAATGGTGGCCTCTTAGAGGTACAAGATACTTTCTTGCGTAAGAAATTTGCGAGCACGGAAGAGAGACCCAAAATTCTCTGCAGCCTTTATGGTAAAGGAGTGAATATATTTGTTCCAAGAGATTGGTACTTTATTTCTTGGTCTCTGAATAGATGACAAGCAAAGTCTGATCTCAACATATTGGAACTGTGATCGTGGAGAATCGAAGGAATTTCGCTAAGCAATGAATCGGACACTGTAACGACTCCGCCAAATAGCCGTCTTGAAAAGTTACATACAGGGGGGGGGGTACTGTTGGAAATTCTTTTAAAAAGATGGTAAGAATGGAAGCAGATCAACTTGCTTCGAAACCAAAATAGATATTGGAAGAATTAAATTGGATATAGAAGGTGTAGCCTGTTGAATAAAGAAAAAGGAATGGTAAAAATGGAAATAGATCGACCTGCTTTGAAACCAAAATAGATATTTGTGGAAGAAAATTTGGTGTAAAATATCTAGAATGTTAAAAATGGATTAGTAAGAATGGTGAGAGAGAGAGAGAGAGAAGGGGGAGTGAGTGAGTGAGTGAATGAATGAGGAATCTTCTTTAAAACCCAAAGAATCTTTAGTCGGAAGAAAATGGATGAAGATATTCAGTGTTTGTTGAAAATGGAATGGTAAAAATGGAGTCATTGGAAACAGCTTCAAAACAAATATAGATATTGGTAGAAGTTAAATTTAGAAGAAGAAAAAAATCATCGCAGAAAACAATCTTTGATGCAACCTTGTAACAGAATGTCTTTTATAATTCTTCCTTGTTATTCATTCCATTTTACCGTTTTCTTATCACCACTCTCATATCTTAGTTGTTTCGCGAAGGTGCATATGCACGCAAGCATACACACATGCACGCAAACGCACACATGCACGCACAAACACATACATACATACATACATGCTCACACAAACATACACACGCGTGCGCACGTGCACCCAAGCATATTACACACGCAAAGCAGCTCACGCGCAAATGTATGCATACATACAAAAGCGTTTGCATACAGATATGCAAAAGAAGGATACATACACGCTCACACATATACACTCACACACGTACGCACACACGAACACCTAAATACTTACACACGCAAGTATACATACACACACAAGCGCACGAGTACACAGGTGCACACACATACACACATACATACATATATATATACACATATATAAATATACATATATATATCAATATATATATATATATATAATTCTTTCCTTTCCTGAGCGTCCAATAACACTATACTTGTTCCACGTCCTCGCGTTGTTATGTTTTCTCTTTGTGTTTTCATGTTTGGATTAACTATATATATATATATATAGGCGCAGGCGTGGCCTCGTGGTAAGAAGCTTGCTTCCCAACAACACCGTTTCGGGTTCAGACCCACTGCATGGCACCTTGGGCAGGTGTCTTCTGCTATAGCCTCGGACCGACCAAGCCTTGTGAGTGGATTTCGTACACAGAAACTGAAAAAAACGGGCGTATATATATATATATATATATATATATATATATATATATATATATATATATATATATATATATATATAATTATGTATATGTGTATATGTTTGTCCACCACCCCCCACCATCGCTTGGCAACCGATGCTGGTGTGTTTACGTCCCCGTAACTTAGCGGTTTGGCAAAAGAGTCCGATAGAATGAGTACTAGGCTTACAAAGAATTAGTCCTGGGGTCGATTTGTTCGACTAAAGGGCGGTGCTCCAGCATGACTGTACTCAAATGACTGAAACAAGTAAAATAGTAAAAGAATAAAAGAAAAAGTATATATATATATATACATGTATATATATATAAAGATATGTATATATATATATATACAGCGATATCTTCAAGTATTTATTTTTTAGCTCCATCTCTCCTCTTGCGATATTGGGTGTCTTTGTGTTTAAATTTAGCGCGATTCAAAGAAGAGAAAACAGAGAGAGAGGGGGGGGGCTGCCGGGGGAGCGGGAGTACAGCGAAGAAATAATTTGATTTTTATACAAGAAAAAAAAATCTTGAAGAAGAAACAATAAACACATACAAACTTGCATGCGAACATAGAAACGTATAAACTGATACAGAACAGGAAATACACACATACACACACATACACACGTCTCTGTGTGTGTGTGCATGTGTGTATGTGTGTGTGTGCGTGTGTGTGTGCATGTACACATATGCAAATGAATATACGCAATCATGCACGCACATATGTGATTGTATAAAAATGAAAGTTCACTATATGGTATCCTTTTGAAAGTAAGTTTCAACACACACACACACACACACACACACACACACACACACACACATATATATATGCAGTTATACATAACCATATACATATATATATGTGTATATATTTATATATGCACTCATATACATCTATACATATGCGCGCACATATACGAAGCCACACACAAACACGTGTTCCTTGAGTATTTTATTTATTTTTTTTTGT
Organism: Octopus sinensis; assembly: GCF_006345805.1. Taxonomy (NCBI): domain Eukaryota; kingdom Metazoa; phylum Mollusca; class Cephalopoda; order Octopoda; family Octopodidae; genus Octopus; species Octopus sinensis. Next base: position 57,647,039 of record NC_043012.1, on the reverse strand, counting down.
ATGTGTGTGCGTGTACATGTGTGTTTGTTTTTCCTCTCGTTGTTATTGTTATTGTTGTTGTTGTTGTTTTCATTTTATAGATTAGAAATTAATCTGATATTGAAAACTCTATATTGCGATGGTTATTTCGATAACAAAACCAATTATTTAGTTCCCTTGAGTGATGTTTCTTCAATAACAATTTTTCTGAAGACCAACGCTTTAGTTTTTACATCCTAGACTTCGAAAAATTTCTTAGCGTTCTACAAAACATAACCTATGTTTCGTTTCGTTTCTCTGTACCATTGCTGGTGCTGTTGTTGTAGTTGTTGTAGTTGTTGTTGTTGTTGTGTTTACTTTCTCCAGCCTTGTTGCTTTTGCTGCTGCTACCACTACTACTGCTGCTGCTGTTGTTCTTGTTCTTGTTGTTGCTGTTTAAACACAGGTCAGTCTCGATCGACTTGACCTTCTGATCAAAGGCGTTCTTTCAGCATCGATAATCTCGTCTCGCTCTTTCTTCTTTTCCTTTCTTTCTTTCTTTCTTTCTTTCTTTCTTTCTAAAAGATATTTACATCAAAAACTACATACATTACTTAATATATCGTTCCTAGATTTGATATTATTCTTTTTTACGTTTTGTTGTAAGATAATAAGATGATGCTCGTTGGTTTTTTTTTTTTCGTGGTGGGATTGTTGTTTGTTTTTTGGGGTTTTTTTTTGCTTGTTATTTCTGGCAAGTAGCTCCCATCACCAGAGTTGCTATCTATGTGCGTGTCCCAGGCCAGGTCAAGTGTCTGAAACAGATTGTTCTTCATATCGCTTCAGCCACTTATGCAGTCCAATGCTTTACAGCAAAAAAGTGTGAATGAATCATCATCGTCGTCGTTATCATCATCACCAATATCATCATCATAGCTAACAACACCATCATCATCACCACCACTACCACCACCACCACCACAACCACCACCACAACCACCACCACCACAACCGTCACCACTTCCATCACCATCATCTTCGCCGCCAATGCCATCATCAAACCCCATCATCACTACCACCACCACCACTAACACAACTTTTATCACCACCACTACCATCATACCATCACAATCTTCACCAACACCACAACCACCACCACAACCACCACCACCACAACCGTCACCACTTCCATCACCATCATCTTCGCCGCCAATGCCATCATCAAACCCCATCATCACTACCACCACTATCACTAACACAACCTTTATCACCACCACTACCATCATACCATCACAATCTTCACCACCACCACCACGGCCACCTCAACCATCATCCCCACCACTATCACAGCAGTCATCATCAACAGCGTTACAATGTAAGCTGTACCTTTTTGTCGATAAACATGCAAATTTAGCTCGCGCTTTGAAAAGAAAACAAGGAATAGGGGAAAAAGGTAGAAACGAACCAATTGCCTTCTAGTTTGAATTTACAGAAACGCAAAAGACGAAAACAGGCGTATGAACAACAATCATGTGTATAAGTTTGACGCTCGGGAAAGTGAGAAAGACTTTTATGTTTCGAGCCTACGCTCTTCATCTGAAAGGAATATGAGGAAATAAACAGAGAGAGAACAAAAAAAAAAACTTGTGAGATTTAGCGGTCAAGCATGGCATATATATATATATATATATATTTCTTTACTACCCACAAGGGGCTAAACACAGAGGGGACAAACAAGGACAGACAAACGGATTAAGTCGATTACATCGACCCCAGTGCGTAACTGGTACTTAATTTATCGATGAAGGGGGAACCCCACCCCTCACCCAAGAAATATGGCATATGCGTCCATTACTCTTTTTTCATCTTCGATCTTATATTTTAGGCAGGTGAGTGAAACCATCCTTTTTTAGCATGTTCTTTTTATAATAATATTAATATTAACATTTAAGCAATGTATTCATGGATGATAAGGGGTTAAATGAGTACTGATGAAAGGGAAAATCCCCCGAAATATGGCATATATTCCCATTACACTTTCTTCATCTTTGATCTCATTGTTTGTTTACATCTGATGTCCCGGATGCGAGACGTTGTAAGAAAAATTAATGCTGTCCATAATTTCTATAGAATATCCGAAGAGATAAACTTAACAAATCATTAGTATGTATCTTTACATCCTATATGCAACAAAATCTTAATGTCCCAAGTTCCAGAAATGATTTACTGATAGTTGTGTTGCAGCCCTTAGGGCAAAACAAAAAGGCCTGGCAAACTTTACCCACTTCCCAACTTGAGTGCCCTTCACCAGGCAACCCAATTCTTGTAAAGTCAATATCTGGTAAGCAAAGGATACCTTCGTATACCTCACGGCTCTCAAGCTTTCTCGATTTGCTGCTTTCTAACTGACCATTTTGATTCTGCTCATCTCTCATCCTCTGGAGCGTTAGCACCCAGTTTAATCGCACCACTGCAGCATGTGTTGACGGAGCGATTTCTGCCCCATTCTCAATCAACAGGATTTGGTGTTGTTCACCCAATCTCTTATGCTAAACATCAATAATTTACTTGCTGTAATATCCAAGAACGCCGACTCCTATGCAGACGATAAGACCTTCCATTCCTCCATAACGTTTACTCAACAATGCATCATCCACCCCCTGGTTTGACACCAAAAGCAAAGCACGCATTAATTCCATAAATAGAGACTTTGAATATATATATATATATATATATATATATATATATATATATATATATATATATTAACCGTTTGGCTACCCAAAACATTTTCATATTTTTGTTCTAACGGGCCCTGCTTGTCTTCAGGTTTTCAGTAAGCCCTTGTTTCATACGATTCAGAATTATATACGGCTTTCCTTTCAGAAGTCCTATGTTACTCTGGTAGTTGAGAAAAGATTGAGAATGTGTATCATGGAATGGAATGGAAGCACTCCGTCGGTTACGACGACGAGGGTTCCGGTTGATCCGAATCAACGGAACAGCCTGCTCGTGAAATTAACGTGTAAGTGACTGAGCACTCCACAGACACGTGTACCCTTAACGTAGTTCTCGGGGATATTCAGCGTGACACAGAGAGTGACAAGGCCGGCCCCTTGAAATACAGGTACAACAGAAACAGGAAGTAAGAGTGAGAGAAAGTTGTGGTGAAAGAGTACAGCAGGGATCACCACCATCCCCTGCCGGAGCCTCGTGGAGCTTTAGGTGTTTTCGCTCAATAAACGCTCACAACGCCCGGTCTGGGAATTGAAACCGCAATCCTATGACCGCGAGTCCGCTGCCCTAACCACTGGGCCATTGCGCCTCCACGAATGTGTATCATATATGACAAATGGATGCCAGTGCTACGTGTCTTGAATATAACATGTCATACACAGGATAGAAGATGGGTTAAATATCCTGTAGGTATTTAAAGATAGTTCTAACTTTAACTGTAATTTCACAACTGTAATTTCATAAATGAAACTGTTAGCTAATTATTCAGAACGTCGTTTTCTACTTATTTTTATCATTCAATGGAAACTGAACTTAGTAACCTCAAGAAGGAAAACGGTAATCAATGTGTAAAAATGCTAAAAAAAAAATCATTGTGTATGAGTATTTACACAGCAACACACAAAGAAGTATACATGCATGCCGTTGGTAATGACATGAAGAAGTACTCAACACAAATGTAAAATATAGCAATTTCTTTAAGCTAGTCTAGTGGCCTGCTATTCTGGACAGGCTTAAACTATATATAAACACACGCACACACATCTATCTTTCCTAATCTCTCTCTCTCTCTGTATATATATATATATATATATATATATATATATGGAACAAAACTTTTCTAAGCTGTCTACAAGCCCTTACATAAGTACTACCAATAGTTAAGGTTCCAAAGGACAACCACACAATTTCAATGTATAAGACAAACACCAAAACCACCATAAACGAAGAAACCAACAAACCAGGCAGGCACACAGGCAAACAGACAGAAACAGAGGGACAGACAGAACCACAGGGAATGATAGATAGATAGATAGATAGATAGATAGATAGATAGATAGATAGATAGATAGATAGATAGATAGATAGATAGATAGATAGATAGATAGATAGATAGATAGATAGATTGATTGATTCATATATACACATGCACATATTCACATACACACATACATATATATATACACATTAACAATATTCACGAGTGGCTGTGTGGTAAGTAGCTTGCTAACCAACCACATGGTTCCGGGTTCAGTCCCACTGCGTGGCATCTTGGGCGAGTGTCCTCTGCTATAGCCCCGGGCCGACCAATGCCTTGTGAGTGGATTTGGTAGACGGAACCTGAAAGAAGCCTGTCGTATATAAGTATATATATGTATATGTATGTATGTGTATGTGTTTGTGTGTCTGTGTTTGTACCCCTAGCATTGCTTGACAACCGATGCTGGTGTGTTTACGTCCCCGTCACTTAGCGGTTCGGCAAAAGAGACCGATAGAATAAGTACTGGGCTTACAAAGAATAAGTCCCGGGGTCGATTTGCTCGACTAAAGGCGGTACTCCATCATGGCCGCAGTCAAATGACTGAAACATGTAAAAGAATAAAAGAGTAAAAGAGTATACATACATTAATAACTTCCATTTATCCACCGTTGGTCAGCTGACATATTTCTTTCATATTAAAAGCAGTGAAAATATCTAAGAAGGCTCCAAGACACACCCACTTCCTTGTCGTTAATTCTAATGTATATTTATACTATACGAAAATTTCGAAGAAGTGCTTCTTGTTGGTTGGGGAAATACATCTCAATAAATACTGGTTCTGAACATTTCCACAATGCTACATATTTTACAGGGAGGAGAAGTTTTATGAAGTGCATGAATTAATAATAAATATCATTTGTCACAATAAATTACTTTCAACCATTGTCCTTTTAAGGGGAGATAACTTAAAGGGCGACAGTGTTGTTTGCCTTCGCTGGAATTTCTCATATTTAAGTCTAAACCTCGAATTTATGCTTTAAGTCACAAATCTCTCATTCCGAAATTCTGTATTTAACTAATGTATCTAGGCGCAGGAGTGGCTGTGTGGTAAGTAGCTTGCTTACCAGTCACATGGTTCCGGGTTCAGTCCAACTGCGTGGCACCCTGGCCAAGTGTATTCTACTATAGCCTCGGGCCAACTAAAGCCTTGTGTGTGGACTTGGTAGACGGAAACTGAAAGAAGCCCGTCGTATGTGTGTGCGTGTTTGTGTGTCTGTATTTGTCCCCCAACATCGCTTGACAACCGATACTGGTTTGTTTATGTCCCCGTAACTTAGCGGTTCGGCAAAAGATACCGATAGAATAAGTACTGGGCTTACAAAGAATACGTCCTGGGGTCGAGTTGCTCGACAAAAGGCGGTGCCCCAGCATGGCCGCAGTCAAATGACTGAAACAAGTAAAACAAAAAGAATAGAATACAGCGGTGTCTAACTTCAATGCAACACCACAGAGTATGGTTCAAAGATTTGAGTGAATTTTTACATGAGTAAACAAACAGAAAATGTGTTTTTCTTTCATATATAAGACACTTTCAGGTACAATGAATATACCAAGTTTCTCAGCCGTGCATAGATTACATATATAACTAGCACCGCTGTACGATTTACATTGAATATGCTAAGTTTCTCAGCCGTGCATAAATTACATATATAACTAGCAGAGTTGTACGGCTTTGCTGTCGCAATGATACATCCGATTTAATTGATACATACTGCTGATTTAATTTATCCCCCACCTTTTAGTACGAAATGTGTCTTCATAACAAAATCCTATTTCTGTTGCTACTATATGTGAACGATTGAAGATACTGAATATATCGGTTTTTAAAGGTGTTTTCAGTTAGTTAGATGTCACTTTGCCTTAGCCCTATCGACAGGCGATTACTTTTAAAAGCATATTGTTACATGTCTGTTGTTGGATCAACAAAAGTAATGTGTAAACGTGTGCGAGCATGTATGTTATGACAAAATAATAAAACTGATTCGTTGACTACAGATCGAAGAAATAATACTCTAAATTAAGGGACAATATGATCGACTAGAAAATTTAAGATAGTAACCTAACATAATCGCAGCCTAATGGCTAAAACAAGTGTATAAATAAAAGAATATACATACACACATAAATGTGTGTGTGTGTGTGTGTGTGTGTGTGTGTGTGTGTGTGTGTACAGAGAAAGAGAGTGGGAAGGACAGGCGGACAGACGGAGACAGAGAAACTTGGTTTATTTTTAGATGCGCTTCCGGCCAACATTTCTGAAGAAACATCAATATTGTCTACTAGCAATATTCGACGCGAAACCGCCGGTAACAGTCTCATCAGTTCTATGTCATAAAAAGCAATATAATATTAGACGATGAATATACATACATACATACATACATACACACATACACACATACACACACACACACATATATATATATATATTATATATTAGATGGTATTGTTATACCAGAAATTGATTATTTGTGAAATTCAGTTTTTATAATTTATTATTCCTTTCCATTGATATAATCTATTTTATTTTCCTTTGTTTAGAATACAAATTCGTTTATATACTTATCAAGAGTCGTATAACAATCTTAATATCAGAGAATCATCCATATGTGTGCTTGTCTGTTTGTGTATTAGTACGTAGGCCTGTGTGCTCTCAGATATATATATATATATATATTAATATATATATATTATATATATATAGAATATAATATATATACATATGTGTGTGTACGTATACATATATACTGAATAATGCATGACTAGCTGTACACACACACACCACACACACATGTATATATGTGTGTGTATATATGCATGTGTGTAGATGCATATCTACATATATATGCATGGATATATATATATATATATATATATATGTATGAGTGTATGTATGCATATAAACCTATATCTATATATATATACACTTGTATGAACATATATATATATATACATATTTTTACATATGCACCTGTATGAATATTTATATATACATATACATATACATATATATATAATGAATAATCTAGTTACACGCACGCTCCATATATTATATATATATATATATATATATATATATATAGATAGATAGATAGAGAGAGAGAGAGAGAGAGAGGGAGAGAGAGAGAGAGAGAGAGAGAGAGAGAGAGAGAGAATTTTACACGTGTGTGTGTCCGTATACGCAAAGGTATTGTATGAAAGCTGCGTTGCATACACAAAAATGATATTTCCTTCGAATAACTATCCTATTTTCCTGAATTTATATCATCGAAAAGGATATTTCCGGTTTCTGATGATTACTTCCGTTTCCTAAACTATAAGAAATATTTCTTCTTACTGTTTGTTAGGTACCATCTTAGTTCGGTTGTGCGCTATGAAATATTTTGCCACTGCGGCTGTCAATCTCGTATGATTGATTTTTAACTAAGGAAACTATCAATCACTTTAGATAAGAGACATTAAATTTTCAAGGAATGATTATGTTCACCACTGCGATTTCATAAAAATATGCTTTCATTGAGAGGAGCATTTAGATTCAGCCATTTTGGTGAGTAGACAAATAGTACACAGATTTGAGAGCTAATGTCTTTTCTTGTCTATTTTCTTATTTGTCGAAAGTCTTAGATCCTCCAGTTAGTATATATATATATATATATATATATATATATATATATATATATATATATATATATATATATAATATATGATGTAATTATATACACACATTATAATATAGATATATATATATATATATATATATATACACACACACACACACGTGTATGTGAGTATGTGTACATATATGTATGTATGTATTGAAAAACCATGATTTGTATTTGGACGGAAAGTTGGTCAATAACAGGGGAATAACAGTGACGTAACACGGCTTCCGGTTTGAAGATCAGAAACTCGTCTGCGTTTGTATTGAGTTTATTTATTTATATAAACTGAACAACTGGCAGAATACTTTTTTTTAAATTTCCGACTTGTAACTTTAATACTTCTTGTGATCATTGCAGTGGATTTATAAAATGTTAGAGCGTTGAGGCAATCGTTCCGGATCTTTGCGTTCCAAGTTCAATTCTCTCCGAGGTCAACCTCCTTTTTCATCTTTTCGGGGACAACAAAATTAAGTACCAGACTATTCACTGGGTTGGTTTCTTTTTTCTCAACTTACCGTTTCCACAAAATTTCCGGTCTTATATCTGTATTTGAAATTCTTATTAAGGGTGATCAAAAGATCGAGCGTCGGACAAAATGCTTAAAAGCACTTCGTTTGACTCACTACATTCTGAGTTCCAATTCCGCCAAGGTCGACTTCACCTGTCATCATTTGGAGATTCATAAAATAAGTGCTAGTCAAGCATTGGGAGGGGTCGATGTAAACAACTTGCCTTTCGCTTCAAAATTGCTGGCCTTGTGATAAAAATTGGAAAGAATTATGGAAGCACTCCGTCGGTTACGACGATGAGGGTTCCGGTTGATCCGAATCAACGGAACAGCCTGATCGTGAAATTAACGTGTAAGTGGCTGAGCACTCCACAGACACGTGTACCCTTAACGTAGTTCTCGGGGATATTCAGCGTGATACAGAGTGTGACAAAGCCGGCCCCTTGAAATACAGGTACAACAGAAACAGGAAGTAAGAGTGAGAGAAAGTTGTGGTGAAAGAGTACAGCAGGGATCACCACCATCCCCGGCCGGAGCCTCGTGGAGCTTTTAGGTGTTTTCGCTCAATAAACACTCACAACGCCCGGTCTGGGAATCGAAACCGCGATCCTATGACCGCGAGTCCGCTGCCCTAACCACTGGGCCATTGCGCCTCCACTGGAAAGAACTACTGTGTGGTAGATTAATAGAGCGTCGAATAATTGTGATATTTGTTTCGTCTCCTTGCATTTTGAGTCTAAATCACGCAAAAGAAGTCGAGTTTGCCGTCCATCTTTTTGGAGTCGATAAAACGAAGTACCAGTCAAGAACTGGGACTAGTGGCCCTGACTAAGTTCTCCACCTCAAAATTGCAACCCTTGTGACTGTATTAGAAGTAGCCATTATTGTTCTTGTTGTTGTTGCTGTTGGTGGTGGTGCTGCTGCTGCTATTGCTCTCTTTTACTCTTTTACGTGTTTCAGTCATTTGACTGTGGCCATGCTGGAGCAACGCCTTTAGTCGAGCAAATCGACCCCAGGACTTTATTTTTTGTAAGCCTAGTACTTATTCTATCGGTCTCTTTTGCCGAATCGCAAAGTTACGGGGACGTAACACACACACACACACACACACACATATATAAATATATATATATATACGACGGGCTTCTTTCAGTTTCCGTCAACCAAATCAACTCATAAGGCTTTGGTCGGTCCGAGGCTATAGTAGAAGACACATGCCCAAGGTGCCACGCAGTGGGACTGAAACCGGAACCATGTGGTTGGTAAGCAAGCTACTTACCACTCAGCCACCTACAGCTACTGATTTTGCTTTAGTTTGTTTCTAAATAAAACGGATGACCAGCTGATTTGAGGGGAGTAGATTAATCGATAACATCGACTTCGATACAAGACGAGTATTTTATTCCATTGCGTCCCTCCCAGGTTGATAAAATAGTGTACTAGCCTAGTACTACCGGTGGCGGTATCGCCTAATCCCCTTGTGCCTAAATTCGAAAATATTCTTTTCTCCTGTAGGCACAAGGCCCGAAATTTTTAGGGAGGGGGCCAGTGGATTAGATCGACCACAGTACGCAACTGGTACTTAATTTATTGACCCCGCAAAGATGAAAGGCAAAGTCGACCTCGGCGGAATTTGAACTCAGAACATAAAGACAGACGAAATACCGCTAAACATTTCGCCCGGCATGCTAACGTTTCTTATTTCTTTATTGCCCACAAGGAGCGAAACATAGAGGGGACAAACAAGGACAGGCAAAGGGATTAAGTCGATTACACCGATCCCCAATGCGTAACTGGTACTTAATTTATCGACCCCGAAAGAATGACAGACAAACTCGACCTTGGCGGAATTTGAACTCAGAACGTAAAGACAGACGAAATACCGCAAGACATTTCGCCTGGCGTGCTAACGTTTCTGCCAGCTCACCGCCTTCCTAAATTAGGAAATATTATTATAAATAAGCAAAATCGCTAGAGAGTCGGCAACATTTATTCTGATTCTTTACGTTCTGAGTTCACATTCCGCCGAGGTCGACTCTACCATTCATCCTTTCGGGGTCGATAAATTAAATACCAGTTGAACACTAGGGTTGATATAATCGATTTACCCCCTCCCCCGAAAAACTGGTCTCGTGCCAAAATTTAAAATCACTATTATTATTATTATATTATTATTATTATTATTATTAAGGCAAAGAACTGGCAAAATCGTTAGCACGATGGATGAAATGCTTAGCGGTATTTTGCCCGTCGCTACGTTCTGAGTTCAAATTCCGCCGAGGTCGACTTTGCCTTTCATCCTTTCGGTGTCGATAAATTAAGTACCAGTTACGCACTGGGGTCGATGTAACCGACTTGTCCCCTCCCCCCACAATTTCAGGCTCTGTGCCTATAATAGAAAAGATTATTATTATTATTAGTAGTAGTAGTAGTAGTAACAACGCAGCAAGCTGGCAGAATCGTTAGCACTCCGGGCAAAATACTTAGCGGCATTTGGTCTGTCTCTACATTCTGAGTTCAAATTTTGCTGAGATCGATTCTGCTTTGCATCCTTTCGCTTTCGATGAAATAAGTACCAGTTGAGTACTGGGGTCGATGCAAAATTTCAGGCCTTGTGCCTTTAGTATAAAGGATTATTATTAATATTATTATTATTATTATTAGTTAGTCAGTTATCCCTACGTTCGATCGATCCAGTTGTCACTCATCTTCTTATGCCATATTCCCCCCCCCTCCCTACATATAAATATATCCGTAGGCTAGTTTCGAAATTGAGAAACTCATACCGTGAACATTGCAAGATTTCAGATTACTCACTCTTATCTTAAAAACGTATCTCTCGGTACCGGATCAATAAAAAGCAATTATAGTAATTATACAATCCTACAGTTAATTACACTGCTCGGTTCTACCTTTACATTCGCTCTATTAACAACCGAGCTTATGCGGATGCTGCTAATCTGTTCACTTAACCTGCAAGAAACGGCAACAAAATATCTCCCCCCAAAACACCCAATCGTAAAAAGGAAAAGAGATCGTTTTAATATAGAGTCCTAGATACACTGTGCTTGTATGTAAGATGTAATAGTCAAACCTGGAATGAAAGTGACCAGATTGATCGAATGTAGGAGTATCGTTATTCCTGGATGGGATAATAATGGGATAATAATAAATTTGGGCACAAGGCCAGCAAGTTCGACTCCAGTGCTTATTTCAGCTGGTATTTTATTTCATAGACCCTGACTTATTAAAGTCGAAGTCGACCTCAGCGGAATTTGAACTCAGAACGTAAAGATGGAGGAAATGCCGCTAAGCATTTTGCCCAGCTCACTGCCTTGCACAGGATAATATTGGGTTGTCCGGAAAGTTCGTGTCGATTTTTAAAGGAAAGAAAAAGGTCAATAAATACTTGCCATTACATTTTTAATCAACCAAATATGAACTATTTTGTTGCACAATGCGTCTCCATCTTTCCTTTAACTTGAAAATACTCTCTTCCCAGAATTAAGGTGGTTTCATGGCAAAGAATTCATCAAGGTATCGTTTTACGTCATCCAAGGAACTTAAATTTTTACCATTAAGACTCTTCTGCAAAGACCTGAATAAGTGGTAATCCGAAGAAGCAATTTCTGCTGAATATGGAGAGTGGGGTAACACATCCCAGCCAAGCTGCAGCAATTTTTGTCTGGTTCCAAAAGCATCAAGGGCCAAATATGAACTTTCTTATCTTCCATTTTAAAGGGTTACAGAATTAACACAGGTTATAGGAACATAAACCTTATTCCACGAAAAAATAGCTTAAACTGTGCTCTAAATGGAGGTGTAGTCAAATCCTATTTTATCGACTCAACCATGTTCTAAAATAAGTCAAAAGGTAAGCTACTATAAATCGGCACAAACTTTCCAGACAACCCAATACAAAAATAAACAAATGTATAGAAACTATATAATGGAACAGTCAATATAAGTGACTGACTTGCGCTTGACGACTGTTCGGTCGTATCAAACACATTCATAGTAGCGCTAAGAAGTGATATTTGAACTAACTTTAAGATAGGTCAAATATGTTTGTGACATATCTTAACTGCTAAAGGCAATTTCACTGCAGTTTACCGTGCAGAAAAAGATCTCGTTTATGGTAAAAGGGGAAAAAATACTCTTATCAACTCAGTGGCACCCTCTGTCTAAACTCTGCATCTATTATATCAGTCCTTTCCTATAAAAAAATATCCCATGTATTCTTATCCACCATTTCTATGACCGACATTGCCTACCTAGATAGAAATTAAATATATCGCAGCACAAAAGATTAGCTAAAAACCACCAAATGTTGAATTACGGAAAAATACATGAAATTTGAAAAAAATTTTTGAAGAGGTCCGAACTCCCCTAATAAACATCAGTGGGTCACTCTTTGCCGAACCCTGTAAAGCTCGCTTGGCTGTTCGACCAGTCTGAAAAAGCAACCTTATCTCCCCTAAACCACACCAGTCCTAAACACACTGAGAGATAGACAGAGTACATTTAGATAATTAGATCCTAGGTAGGCTAAGGCCGGATAAAAGTGGGTGAGCGGTCAAGTTTGAATGTATGAGATACGATGTCTGCTCAATCAGGTCTGATCCGAGACTCAACAACAACTAGTACGACCACCACCACTATTACTTCAACTACTACTACTATTATTGCTGCTACTACTACCACTAATACCATCACCAACATCACTACTACTGCTGCTACCAACCACCACCACCACTACTACAGCTACTGTTACCACCACCACTACTACCACCATTATTACTACTATCACCACTATTACTACCATCACCGCAACTTCTACCACCACTACTACTACTACAATTTACATGAAGAGTACAACAAGGAAGAGTACAACAGGGGTCGCCACCACCCCATTGCCGGAGCCTAGTGGAACTTTAGGTGTTTTCGTTCAATAAACACACACAACGCCCGGTCTGGGAATCGAAACCGCGATCCTCCGACCGCGAGTCCGCTGCCCTAACCACTGGGCCATTGCGCCTCCACTGAGGTTAATTTAGTTAATTAATAACACAAACGTGTAAGAGAGTTTGGTGGTACTCCAGCTAGGGCAGAAATGTCCCGCGTTTGGCTTTGAGACGAGACGCAGCGCAGATGCTTGTAATTGGATGCGAATCGTTGACACGGAGATTTCTGCTAAGTGTCGCTCTGCTATCGTTGCCTGTTTGCACAGCTACGACACTTATGTTTGCTATGAAGTATGAGTAAATGACCACCAACCATAAGAACAACAGCATCAATGACAGCAACAAACCAGTGGATCGCTTCGTATGAAATATGATGTCCGGCATTTGTCACACTCCTGTATGCAGTAATATATTGGAATTTCAAA
>NC_043012.1:57610965-57625965 GCF_006345805.1 Octopus sinensis | reverse complement strand
TAGATAGATAGATAGATAGATAGATAGACAGGCAGACAGATAGGCAGGCAGGCAAGCAGGCACGAGCATAAGTACATACATACATACATACATACATACATACAGAGATATGTATAAATGTGCGTATAATTATTGCTATATACCACGGTTAGCATATATATGTGTGTGTGTGTGTGTTTACAGTATATGTGCAAGCATGAGTATATGTATGTATGATTGGCATTGTATCATTGTGTGTATATATATTTGTATATGAATGTTATGTATATATATATATATATACATGCATACATAAAGTGTGTGAGTGTTTGTATGTATGTAAACGCGCGTATGTGTGGCTGTTGGTGTGACTGTATGTCTTCCTCTTTTCGTATTTCGCAAGGCGAGGTATTAATGCTGTCGCAATAGGAAATATAAACAGATGTCAGTTGTCAAAGACAGCCCATAAAATTATTTAAATAATTTAAATAATATTTTTTTTTTTAAATGAATCTCCTTCAGATATGTAAAAATAAGAGAATGACGATATGACTTCAACCAAAAGCTTCGTCATACTTCGTAACTGAATGATCATATATAAATACATACATATATGTGTATGTGTGTGTGTGTGTGTGTGTACACGTACATATATGTATGTATATATGCATATGTTTTCTTTATTAATTTGTTATTACACGACAGAACGCACGCATCCATTTCTAAGTAAGTTTGTTCTTAATATATATATATATATATGTGTGTGTGTGTGGTGTGTGTGTGTGTGTGTGTGTGTATGTGTGTGTGTGCGTGCGTGTGTGTGTATAGAGAGAGAGAGATGATAGATATGTATGTATCCTAAGACAGATACATACACACACATACATATATATAAATATAGATACACATATTTACATGCAAATACGTATACATATATATATATACACACATACATATATATATATATATATATATATATATAGTGATACATATATTATTCTCACACAAGAATGGTGTTGAACTGTATGCATGTATGTATGTATGTATTTAAGCAAGCAAGCAAGCATGCAAGCAAGCAAGCATGCAAGCAAGCAAGCAAGCAAGAGCAACGAACTGAAAGAATCGGAACAGCAGTTTTTTTTCCGGTTCTACTGGATATATTTTCAAATCCTAACGCTATCTTTCCCTTTCACCTTCTCGGAATCGATAAAACAAGTACTTGTCATATACTAGGATCAATGTAATTGATTGAACGCCTTCCCTCAAAATTTCTGGCCATAAGTTTGAATCACAAATTATATGTGTAAGTACGTACGTATATATAAGTATATATATTATATTGTTATTTGAAATAGTTTGATTCAGTTCATACGACTTAAAGTTTCGCAGGCTTCTAGCAGAAGCATGGCTCGTTCAGTCTCACACTATAAAAAGAAATAGGGGGGGGTAATATATATATATACACATACTCTTTACTCTTTTACCCGTTTCAATCACTTGACTGCGGTCATGCTGGAGCACCGCCTTTTAGTTGAGCGAATCGACTTCAGTACTCAATACCATCGGTTCTCAAGCGATGCTGGAGGAACAAACACAGACACACAAACATTACACACACATACATATATATACACATATATACGACGAGCTTCTTTCAGCTTCCGTCTACCAAATCCAATCACAAGGCTTTGGTCGGCCCGAGGCTATAGTAGAAGACACTTGCTCAAGGTGCCACGCAGTAGGTAGGAATGAACCCGGAACCATGTAGTTGGTAAGCAAGCTACTTACCACACAGCCACTCCTGCGCCTATATATATATATATATATATATATATATATATATATATATATATATATATATATATATATATATATATATATATAATAAAGGGTTAAATGCAACAAGTTGCTCAAAACCACATACTGAAAATATTAGAAATAGCAGCCAAAATTGGTCAGTATTTCCTCTACTAGTAAAAAGTCTCCACAAACAAACAGAATTTGTAAGCTGTATATGGCAAAAAAAAGGCAGAAAATAACGAAAACCCTAGCATTTCTAGATCTATAGGAAATATTATATTGACAAGGAAATGAACCTTCGGTTCTAATCCAGAAACGAGTCGTCTATAATTAATCCAGAGGCTGGGTTTTCGTTATTTTCTGCCTTTTTTTTGCCATATACAGCTTACAAATTCTGTTTGTTTGTGGAGACTTTTTACTAGTAGAGGAAATACTGACCAATTTTGGCTGCTATTTCTAATATTTTCGGTATGTGGTTTTGAGCAACTTGTTGCATTTAACCCTTTATTATAATTATTATAACCCTTACCAAATATGGTCTTTTCCATACCGACAAATCTACTAGGTGAAATTGATTAATTTTATTAAATTAATTATATTCCACCCTTTATTGAATATATATATATATACATACACACACAAATGTGTTACATGTATGCATACATTCACAGATATATACGCATATATATATATATATATATATATATATATATATATATATATATATGCATAATTATACCATTTATGTGTGTGTGTGCATATGTGTGTGTACGTGTGACGATGTTTGTAAATATATGGAACAAATAAACTTTTGCCCTGTTACCTTCATCGGTGTAAAAGACCATACGAAGCAATGAATACTGCCCCTTCTTACAGCTAACCAAGAATGTATGTATGTATGCATGCATGTAGATAGATAGATAGATAGAGAGAGAGAGAGAGAGAGAGAGAGAGAGAGAGAGATAGCTGTTTGCAAAAATATACGCATTTTGAATGCATATAAAAAATTATTATCATCATTACAGATATGTTCAAACTAATATATACACATACACATGCATACAAATTTATAGACACATTCTCACATAAATATCTATATCCATATATATATATATATATATATATATATATATATAATATATATATATACACACACACATATACATATGCTATTGTCTATATATAGCTTATATTTATAGTTTGATATATGACGGTTTGTATATATATATATATATATAATATATAAAACATTATTGGTGAATTGAAGAAATGGAGCTGAACGCAGATTGAACAGAAATCGTTTTATTTCATTCTACACGTGTTTCGAAAGTCTCGAAGTTTCGAAACACGTGTAGAATGAAATAAAACGATTTCTGTTCAATCTGCGTTCAGCTCCATTTCTTCAATTCACCAATAATGTTTTAATTTCAATTATCCGCACCAACGCACGGTTGCAACGCCAGATGGTTGTACCTCCAACCGTGCTGTTCACTGCTGTGATTTTTGCTACTAAGGTATCGGTTAAACTTTTGATTAATCTACTACAAGATTATTCATCTTTCTATTTCACATTATATATATATATATATATATATATAGTATATCTCTGTACGATGCCAGAAATATGCAGCAGACATTTTCTTCGGCAAACGTGCAAACTGAAACCTGTTACAAAGGAAAGTTATCACATTGAAGAAAATTATATATGAAGACCATTAAATTTGAAATATCATTCGTATATATTAAAATGTCACATCGTAAACTAGCAGCATTTACAGCTACTGATGCTTGCTCATAAAAAGAATCCCGTTGTGTATACACACACACAAACACACACATACATAAATAAATACGTGTGTGCGGTGTGTGGTGTGTGTGTGGTTTGTGTGTGTATGTTTGCAAATCTTAAGCTATAAAAACTATCAAAAGTAGATGCACAAATTTCTTCAATCTGCATTACATTTCGTTGATATTTGTTACGGATATACATGTTTCTGTCAGGATTGATGAGTTTAGCGTCTGTTATTATTTCATCGCTGAATACATTTGACTGTCAAATTTCGTGTATTTCTCTATATTTCATAACAAAAGTTTTTGACTCTCATTCTCTGTAAGTTAGTTTCATTTTATACAAAAACTTTTTTTCATTTTCACATTTAAATTTTTTTTTTACTTTTGCAATTGTCCAGATTTATCCTGACATAAAAGAAAAAAAACATCAATAGTAGATTTTGTTGAATCTCGGGACGGTCATTATGCCAACAATAAACACACGCATTAGATATATTTCACTTCTTTCTTATTCGTCATATAATCCAAGCGGTTCGGCAAAAGAGACCGATACAATAAGTAACAGGTTTCAAAAAATAAAATAAAATAAATCCTGGGGTCAGTTCGTTCGACTAAAATTCTTCAAGGCGGTGCCCCAGCATGGCCACAGTCTAATGACTGAAGTAAGTAAACGGTAAAAGATACATATGTACACACACACTCATACACACACTCACATATTCATATGCATACATATATCTTCTTATAGTTATCTTTTTCAATCATTAGACTGCGGCCATGCTGAGGCATTGCTTTGAAGAATTTTAAGTGGAAAGAATCGACCCCTGGACACACTCACACGGGCCAAAATCTACTCATAAGACTTTGATCGGCCCGAAGCTACAGTAGAAAATACTTGCCCAAGGTCCCACGCAGTAGAACTGAACCTGGAACCATGCGGTTGGGAAGAGTAGCAAGCTTCTTACCGCACAGCCGCGCCAGCGCCTATGGGTATGACTGTAAACTGCTTCCGGCGGTGGGACTCTAGTTTTTGGAGAGCCAGGATTTTGAGGAGTGTCAAACTACCCCTTAAACATTAGTGTTACCAGGTCTACGTTGACCCTTAGTATTAGCACCTGTCAAAATCCTACTTGCGGATTAAGTAGCGTATGTGATGACAACTCATCTGAGCGCGAGGACGCATAAATATCTGTTTCTTTATTACCCACAAGGGGATAAACATAGAGGGGACAAACAAGGACAGACAAACAGATTAAGTCGATTACATCGACCCCAGTGCGTAACTGGTAATCAGTTTATCGACCCCGAAAGGATGAAAGGTAAAGTCGACCTCGGCGGAATTTGAACTCAGAACGTAGCGACAGACGAAATACCGCTAAGCATTTCGCCCGGCGCGCTAACGATTCTGCCTGCTTGCCGCCCTTAAAGGACGCATAAATATCCTTGATGGGAGCCCCTGAGTGAAGTAAAATCACTGGGCGTGAAGGAGCCCGAGCTGTTGACATAGAATACTTCCAGGAGTGTAAAGCTCTCGTGTAAAACCTACGATTTAATCTGATTACTAGTTATTTCGCATCGGCCAGTCACCATGGTACTTAATCACAGAGGCTCAGATACCTCTTCATGGTGGCCTTATTTGTCATCCCATAAACTGAAAGCCCTATGGTGGTAGAAGATTGGTAACATGAGCAAACCTAAACAGTTGGAAGCCTACAATGCGATACAACTTTTGTCTGTCACCTATGCTTTAAAGCTTGCAGATCTGCAACGGGATTAAATGTCGGGTGCCATGGATGGATAGTCAGAAATACCTTTTACAAAGAGGAAGGACAAGGAGCTGGCAGTGATCTGAGATGAAGCAATGGATCACTCATCAGGCTGAGCACATAGCCTATGCAATTTACAAATCAGAACACTAGAACAAGAGTAATGACGAGTAAAAATTAGGTGGACGCAAAAGGTAGAAAGGTGGGAGAAAATACGGAAGAAACGAAAAAAAGAAGACTATTCCGATTTTTACATCCACCTTATTCTCGCTTTTTCTCATGCTTTCTTTTGTTCTAGCGCCCTGATTTGTAAATTATATAGGTCATGTGCTCAGAGCCCAATGATTGCTTGGAGACACAGCGTGTTATCAAAACCTGCCTAGACTACATCTCCAATGCATGACACCTTTTGTCGCTTGTAACTGTATACTGTGAACATCAAATGATGTTTATCTCTCAATGGATGAAATAAATTTTTGGTGATCTTGCCTTATCGGAAAAGTAAACTAAATATGTACAGTATGTGTGTATATTTATAATGTTAACATGTATGTATAGATAGACATACAATGAGAGAGAGAGAGAGAGACGGAGAAGGAGACAGAGGAAGAGAGAGAAAGAATTTGAGAGAAGAGAAATATAATTAACAAACAACAAGGAACACTGAAGACAAAAAACATTATATTTGGGACGAACAATCAGACAGTTGCACCGTTTATTACTAAAGTAGGTGAACCATAAATAGATACGGCAATATAGAACAAGCAGTTTGTAAATTTACCAACAATTTCAAAAACAGTTATTTAGATACGACTCCAAAATGTAGGGGATGGAGGTGGGTAGGCATTTGGTTTCTTTTCAACGATATAAATTGAATTAAAGCTGGAAAATGCTTCTTTTACGTTTTATCTTTTTCTTGTTTCAGGCAATGGGCTGCGGCCACGCTGGGGCACTCTCTTGAAAGGTTTCGTCGAACAAATTAACCCCGGTACCCTTATTTATTAAGCCGGGTGTATTATTCTGTAAGATATGTTTTGCCGAACTGCGTAAGCAATGCGAACGAATGCTGGTTGTCAAGCGTTAGTGGGAGACAAACACAAACAGACACACACTCACACACAAACATACAAATGTGTGTGTGTGTGTATGTAAGGAAGTTAAATGTTATGGCCGGTCATAATGTTTCGCACCTATAAAGCACTTAGCAGTATAGGCGACTAGTCAGACTCGAATGCCCGAAGGCACATAACCTCTTTAAAAATTTTTCGGAAATATGAACTACTGACGATATATATATATATATATATATATATATATATATAGATATATATATAGTACTTTTTCGTGATGGTGAGATCAACAAAAAAAGTACTCCATCTGATGAGAGATAAATATCATTTAATAGGCACAATACATGTGCTGCTAATAGTTTCTCATGCTGAGAACATGCCAAATAATGAATTATAACTGGTGAAATATCTCCGCGCAGTCATGAGACACAAACCACATAACAGAACGAATTAAAAACTGAATGAGAGAAGGAACGCGAAAAGCTGAGAAGGAAGCATAAAGAAAGCGTGTAATATAGAACAAAGCTATGTAGGCCTACAGGCCAACTTACGACCAAATCGACTTACGACCAGTTAGTGGGAACCAATTATGGTCGTAAGTCGGCGATGACCTGTACTTAATCTAAACTTTGATCAGTTTTTAAGGGTTTAACCTGTATTAGCATTGAACTAATAAGCTGTGTCAGCACAGACAACGTATAATGAGGGGTATCCATTTACCTGGTGGAGGCACGTGGTTTAGTGGTTAGGATGTTGGACACCCGATCGTGAGTTGTGGTTTCGATCTCTAGACCGGGTGGTGCGTTGTGTTCTTGAACAAAATATTCCGTTTCACGTTGCTCCAGTCCACTCAGCTGGCAAAATGAGTTTAGCCAGAAGAGGGATGGGTTCCGCCAAGACTTTGTCGGCCAAGATACGCTGCATGGCTGCAGCGCACAACGACCCCCAAGGGGTTAAGGGACTTGTCAATCCATTTACCTGTGAGATGTGTGTGTGTGTCTGTGAAGATAGATAGATAGATAGATAGATAGATAGATAGATAGATAGATAGATAGATAGATAGATAGATAGATATGTTTCTTTATTAGCCACACAGGGCTGCACACAGACGGGACAAAATTACAAGGTAGAGCTTTTCTTTTGTGGGTAAAAGAAGGGGGTTTGGTTTTCGATCAAAAGGGATCGTAAATGGAAAGAAAGAGGACAAAAAAAAAGGAAAACAAAAGGCGGGGGAAAGGGAAAGGAACAAAATTGGATCAATAGGGATCGTTATCACAGAAATGTCAATATGAAGTGTAAAGGGGGGACAGGTGAGGTTTACCCGTGGAAAGAAAAGCCTACGGAAAAGACCACGGTAACCTCGGTCAATGAAGTCACATGTTATATTTCTTTTTTTTTAGATAGATAGATAGATAGATAGATAGATAGATAGATAGATAGATAGATAGATACATAGATAGATAGATAGATAGATGCTGGGGCTTATTTCATTTTCCGTCTGCCAGATCCATCCACAAAGCTCTAGTCGGACCAGAGCTTTAGTAAAAGTCACTTGCCCAAAGTACCGCCTCGCAGTGGGACTGAACCTGAAACTATGTAGTTGAGAAGGAAACTTCTTACCACACAGCCACGCCTTTGAAAAGAAATAAGCAAAGCAATGCAATTCATGTGGGGAGGGGAGTGGTGTTTTCTTTTCGTTTCCTTCATTTGCTGCTTTGAATGATTTTAAATTTCATTCATTTTATTCATTAAAGAAATTGTTTGAAAAACATTTTTTTTTAAATCACACGGGTGAATTAATTGAGCATGAATAGGAAACAGATGCGGGCGGCGTTTGCATTAAAGAAAGTAGTAGTAGTAGTAGTAGTAGTAGTAGTATAGTAGTAGTAGTTATGGTTGTGGTTGTGGTGGTGGTAGTAGTAGGAGTAGTAGTAGTAGTAGCAACTGCTGCAGCAGCTTTGGTGATGTAGTTTTGGTAATGCTGTAGTTTTGGTGGTGCTGCTGTTGCTGATAGTAGTAGTAGTAGTATTAGTAGTAGTTGTAGTAGTAGTAGTAGTAATGGTTGTGGTGGTGCTGCTGCTGCTGCTTTTGCTTGTAGTAGCAATATTTGTAGCAGTAGTAGTAGTAGTAGTAGTAGTAGCAGCAGCAGCAGCAGTAGTAGTATAGTAGTAGTAGTAGTAGTAGTAGTGGTGGTGGTGCTGCTGCTGCTGCTCGTAGTTGCAATATTTGTAGTAGCAGTAGTAGTAGTAGTAGTAGTAGTAGTAGTAGTAGTAGTAGTAGTTGTGGTGGTGGTGCTGCTGCTGCTGCTCGTAGTTGCAATATTTGTAGCAGCAGTAGCAGCAGCAGTAATAGTAACAGTAGTAGTAGTAGTAGTAGTAGTAGTAGTAGTAGTAGTAGTAGTAGAAGCAGCTTTGGTGATGTAGTTTTGGTAATACTGTAGTCTTGATGATGCTGCTGTTACTGATTGTAGTAGTAGTAGTAGTAGTAGTAGTAGTAGTAGTAGCGTTAAGACACAAGGCCAACCCTCATTTAGAAAACTGATGATCAATAGCGTCCCAGCCGTAATCATCTCGTTACAATTATAATGTGTTCTTATTGTAGCTGTTGTCGTTTAGCCCCAGGTTAACCCCTATCTAACAGACTCATGATCAAAGCCGTCCCATCCGTTCCCAGCATTCATTCATTCATTCACCACTCTACATGTGTTTCCAGCTGAAGTTACCCCTCCCTCGACTCCACTCAGCAACGTTTATTTGGTGAGCAGGAGTGGAGTTATTTCAAGGGCTTTTCTTATTTGCCACTCTAGGCTTGTGTGATGAAGGGGTTACTTTTCAGGCATCTAGGCGATATTTTACTCATAACACAAGGCATCTTGTTTGCCACTCTGCTGGTTCTGTCAATATACAGCCATTAAATAAATTATCGATTTTGAAGGGAGATCCATTTTGAGCTGTTATGATTTACAGTATTTTAGGTCAGCTCAGCTCAATCGAGCTCAGCCCAGCTCAACCCAATTTAATCCCCATCAGTCCAGTTCAGCTTAGCTGAACTCAGTTTAGCTCAGCTTGACTCAGCTCGTCTTTGTTCAGCTAAGATCAGCTCTGCACAGATTAACTGTTTACCTCAGCTCAGCTTTTCTTAGCTCAATTGAGTTCATCTCAGGTTAAAACAGCCCAGCCCAGCACAGCTGTACTCACCACTTCAAAAGTAACGAAAAATATTTCAAATGTGTCTATTCTCACGATAATTACTCTAAGGGACATAGCTTGTGTGATGTGTCCCTTGTAGCTATTCACACCAAGAAATACTGAGATGAGTCGTATCTCTTCTTTGTAGCTACTCACATTGAGAAGGACTGAGGTGACCAAGGAAAAAATAATGTCTTGAATCTATTGCAGCGTCGAATCTGACGCTCGGTTAAAATTCCTGCCTTACACTGAGTAGCAAGACGTCTCCAATTATTCAGGTTTTGAGCATAACCAGATGCATCTCCCTGGTGTTGAGGCTCAGTAGAATATTTCAACTTTTAGCCAGTACTCAGCCCGATTTGCCCAAATGCGTTTCTACATTGAATTCTAACAACTGAATAGATATTATTACGGCGATGTACTTGCATAGCAAGTGACCCGATCTGAGATCGTGCGCTGAAACAAAAACGAGTGCAGCGTGAGAGGTCTTTATAAGCCATTTAAAAACACACAAAAACCGTTAGATTCACTTCAATATTTAAATTTAATTTGTTGAAATATTTTCGTCGCTTTGAAACCGCTACCTGTTCACTGACAAAATTCCGAGATGCAGCACGGAATTTTGTCAGTGAACAGGTCGCGGTTTCAAAGCGACGAAACTATGTTGACGAAGTGAATCTAACGGTTTTTGTGTACTTTTAAATGGCTTCCACGCTTTAAACACCTTCAACGCTGCAATTGAATAAATATTATATTGTCACTAAAAAAACATGAAGCGGTGCCTGAAGCGATTGAGAAACGGATCAGTTGCTTTACAGTATTTACGTATAGCTCTTTACATTCTGAGTTCAAATGCCACCGAAGTCGACTTCTGAAGTTGGTAAAATATGTACCAGTCATATACTGAGACTGCATTCAATAAATGCCCCATCGTTACAAAATTGTGGCATTATAAGGCGGAGAGCTGGTAGAAGCGTTAGCACGTCGGGCGAAATGCTTAGCGGTATTTCGTCTGCCGTTACGTTGTGAGTTCAAATTCCGCCGAAGTCGACTTTACCTTTCATCCTTTCGGGGTCGATTAAATAAGTACCAGTTACGAACTGGGGTCGATGTAATCGACTTAATACCTATGTCTGTCCTTGTTTGTCCCTTCTATGTTTAACCCCTTGTGGGTAATAAAGAAATAGGTTACAAAATTGTGGCATTATGATAATGTAAGAAGCTATTGTTTAAATACATGGTGCCCCCTAGTGGACAGTTAATACAAGGAAGATAATCATTTCTTCATAATATTTTGCGGAATTAGAAATTTTAAAATTAATTACTTATTACTAAGTTCTTAAAATTCCTGGTCAGTACTAATTATGTATAGCACTGTTCCAAGAATAGTAGAATGGCGTGATGAGTGGTGTGAGAGTTAAAATGCCAGATGAAACGTCTGTCGATATACATCTGTCTTCGATGACGCATAACTTTCACACGTTCAGTTCAGTTCATCAGGATGGTGAATAGCTTCAAGGAAAAGACTTAACTTACTGTTATAATTAACACCAGCTTTGTACAATAGATGTTTTGTTTCGTTAGCTTATAGTGCTGGGCTGATACGTTAAGTATGTCAAAAGATAAAACATTGGAGTCGGTTTAATAAAGTATGCACCTACTTCAGAAATGTGAGATCTTGTACAAATTATTTTAAACAGCACTCGTTGTAATCATAATGTCATTATCGTTGCTTCTGGTGCATTTTAGGTCAATTACGGACTAATTAACTCCAAATTATTAACAGCTAATAATACTTCGTAGGGGGTATATTGAATGTCTTGCAGTATTAGTTCCGGGTCTCAGCGTCCGAGTTCAAATTCCTCCGAAGCCAACTTTGTCTTTCATTTCTTTTTTTTTTTTTTGAGGGGTCTCTATATGAAGTCCCAACAAAATACTGGCCCCGACTCTTCTCTCTCGCCCCGCTTTCTCTAGCCTCTCCTTTCTTGTTCTTTCTCTTTTTCTACATCTATCTGTCTGTCTCTCAGAATCGGCTACACTGCGATATAAGAAGAGTCTACAATGCCACTCACATCATCCCCTTGTCCACAAATGGAGAAGGATCGATTCAAGGGAAAGCTGTCTCTTGTTACAAAAGGAAAAGGATATCTAGGTTACTGGAACCTTCCAAAGACTGGTTGATGGGAAATATAACGCAGCGCGCAAATCGAGAGCGAAGGAAAACGTTTGTGGATCTGAAGAAAATATATCTGAGGGTTGTTGCATTCTTTTTCTTTTTTAGATTTCACTAAGAATCCTTTAATTATAAGAAAAGGTAATGCTGACACCGAAAGAAAGGTAGTCAGGGAAGAATCCTTAAACTGGAGACCGAGAGTGAATGCGTGCACCGGTGTGAACTCCGCTAATGTCACGGTCATGGAGATAGTAGTAATAATGGTACACCACTTCCACGTGACGAGTGGTATGTGTTAGTCATTATAAATACTGTCAGTCAGTGTCAGTATGAGTAGAGAGTACAAAGTAGATGGTCATAGATAGCTGTGGTCTTACTTGTCTAACTAACTATACTGCTATACTGGAGTGAGCGTGATAACAGTCCGACATAAGGATTACAACAGTCACCCAAAGTACAATCAATAGTGTTAAATCGGGCGATTGATCAAGTCAACCACCAAAATAGGCCATGACATGATATGAACTCAGAACGCAACAAGCTGGAACAAATACCACATTCTGATGTTCATACAGTTCCCTCAATCCATCAGCCTGGCTTACTACTTCTTTTATCGACCCCAACATTCGCTTCGGTAGGATCTGATCTCTGGGCGCAACAAGTCGGAACGAATATTGCGAACAATTCTGTTCGACGCTCTAACGACTTTGCCAATTCGCCTTTTCTGAGTAGGGTAAGTGTTCTGTTTGAAGTAAATAAGAACTGGGTCAAAACCAGCCGTAGACATTTTTAATTCACTTTTTTAAAAAGTCACAAAGATTTTAAGAATTAATTCAAACCATTCACTAAGATATGGGACTAAATAACTACTACATTGTTTTCACATTTTGGCACAAGGCCAACAGATTGAGGGGAAGGGATAAGTCAATTACATGAACCCGTGATCGACTGGTACTTATTTTATTGACGCCGAAAGGATGAAAGGCAAAGTCGACCTCGACGGAATTTGAACTCAGAATGTAGCAACGGACGAAATGCTGCTAAGCATTTTGTCCGGCCTGCTAACGATTCTTTCAGCTCACTACCTTGAATAACAACAAAGATGAAGCGAGAGCCGTGATTTAACCCTTCTGGGACCCGCAGAGTCTATAAAGACATTTATTTTCATAAGCTGATAGTGTCGCAATACAAACACTAACAACAATAACAGCAACACCAACGTCCTGTGGAGGCGCAATGGCCCAGTAGTTAGGGCAGCGGTTTCGATTCCCAGACCGAGCATTGATTTCATTGAGCAAAAACATCTAAGTTCCACGACGCTCCGGCGGGAGAGGCGTGAACCCCGCTGTACTCTTTCACCACAACTTTCTCTCACTCTTTCTTCCTACTTCTGCCACAAAGCAGAGGAACCATGGTGTAACCCACTATGGTGTGGTAAACTTTCAGACCCTAGTGTAGATTGCGAATCCTCTGTATCCCAGGATGGTTCAGCTCTCCACCCGTTAAAAGCCATCGTTTACAGAATGAGGATAACAACGTAGCTTTCGTGCCCGTGCAACCGCCAGTCTATCGCGTGTGGTGGGCAGATCTTCAAGTTGCCACACGCATTCTAAGTAGCTTAGATTAGGCTCGAATTAGAGATTATTCCTTGTGGCTAATGGCGCGAGTCCTGATTGGAAGAAGAAGAAGAAGAAGAAGAAGAAGAAGAAGAGAAGAAGAAGAAGAAGGAGAAGAAGAAGAAGGAGAAGAAGAAAGAGGAGGAGGAGGGGGAAGAAGAAGAAAATAAGGAGGAGAAGGAGGAGGAAGAGGGGGAGAGAAGAAGAAGAAGAAGAAGAAAATAAGAAGGAGGAGGAGGAGGAAGAGGAAGAGGAGGGGGAGAGAAGAAGAAGAAGAAGAAGAAGAAAATAAGAAGGAGGAGGAGGAGGATGGAGAGGAGGAAGAGGAGGGGGAGAAGAAGAAGAAGAAGAAGACAACGATAAAGTTGGGATTACGAATTAGCCCCCTTTCTACCGATATGAGGAGAATATATGAAGACATTTATGACGCTCATAGAATGTAAGTTTCATGATCTACGCATTCCGATATTCCGTGTCATGTTTGCTAACCATTGTTTAGTTTACAACAAATAACCTTCAAACTTTTCGAGAAAAGAAAACTAATACACGATTGTCTACGGTTTGCAAAATATGTCACATTGAGGAAGAAATATAAAGTCAGTCCGCAGAGTACCATTAAACGTGCTATTTCAATTTCCTCTCTGCCGTGAAACTCGAGGCGAAGTGATTGTTTATACTGCTTGGCAATTTCTTCCAAATGTTTGGTAAAAGTACATAAATTTTACATTCGTCATATCATTGCAATAAAAAATTTTTCTTATTTTTTTTTGGGGGGGGGTTATTTTTAGTGTTATAATGGGTATGATCCATGTTTGTGATATGTTTTTAGCAAAAATATAGTCCAGCCTGGTTCAGATACAAGATATGTAGGGGCTGCGGATGTGTGTGTGTGTATGAGTGTGTGTGTGCTTGTTCATGGACATGAATACTTACATACGTAATTTGATATACGGATGAGGCATGAATGTATGTGTGCTTCCGTTCATGTGTGTGTGTGTGTGTAATAGATATACGGATGGTGTATGAATGATGAGCACGTGTGTCTGTGTGTATGAGCGTGCAAGTGTGTACGAGGTGTGTGTATGTGTATATGTGTGTATGTGTATGTATCTATGTATGTATATAATAGATATACGGATGGTATATGAATTATGAGCACGTGTGTCCGTGAGTATGCGTGTTCAGGTGTGTACGAGTGTGTGTGTGTTTGCGTGTGTGTGTCTGTGTGTATGTATATATGTAATAGATATACGGATGGTATATGAATGATGAGCACGTCTATCTGTGTGTATGCGTGTTCAAGTGTGTACGACATGTGTGTGTGTTGTGTGTGTACGAGAGGGTAAGAAATAAAAAGCAAACTGGAAAACAGAAAATATATGTTTACATACACATAAGATCCATTACCCTGAGCTTTGCTTGAAATCAACATTTTGGTGCGATATATATTGTCCATAGTTAACTGGACGGATTTAGCTGAAAAAAATATATCGTCTTGTGCAATAAGCCAACAGACAACAGTCCCAACAATATCTCGAAACTTAAGGTCAGTACAGCAGCGAAAGTAAAGGAAGGTTTTGAAAATGGATATAAACCAAAAACGTATTTTGCCTTTAT
>NC_043012.1:57595965-57608465 GCF_006345805.1 Octopus sinensis | reverse complement strand
TATTAGTTCCTTTGAAATCCATTTTTTTCTTTTTCTTTTTAATGTCAAGATATTGTTGATTAAATCTGTCTGATTATAATAATGGTTACGATGTAAAAGATGGAGAGAGGCGGTGGAGAGCAGAATTGGTTATGCGCTAGACAAAATAATGCGCAGTACAGTACCGGACCTCTTATCCAGCTTCCAAGAAACCGGAGTTTCCATAAATCTGGAATTTTCAGAAATCCGGGATTACCAGAATTCCGGGAAAACTGTACAATGTCATGCTATGTAGTGTACCCTGTGTGGTGTATACAAACCCTATTTTAGAGAAGTTAGTTGATTTGCAAAAATATTGTTATATTTCGAGATGGTCGGGTTTTTTTGTTTTTGTGTGTGTGTGTGTTTTTGCATAGAATTCATTCAAAAATGGTTGTTTACCTTTTGAAAGTGAATTCATAAAGACTAAACATAATCTGCTTCAGAACTGCTTAAGAATTTGCCCCTGTATCTGTTAACATAACCCTTTCTATTATAGACACAAGGCCTGAAATTTGAGAGGCGGGGATTAAGTCGATTATATCGACCCCAGTACTCCACTAGTACTTAATTTATCAATCCAGAAGGATGAAAGGCAAAGTCGACCTCGGCGAAATTTTAATCCAGAACTTTAATACGGACGAACTGCTGCTAAACATTTTGTCCGGCGTGCTAACTATTCTGCCAACTCGCCGCCTTTATTAATATAATAGCATTGATTCGACAGTTGCAATGAACGGCTTGGTTTTGATTCGCCCGAGCAATTTGGAGTTCCGGACCTTCCTTAGTTTGTGACAGGCTGTCAATGCTTGTGCCTTCCTGATCTTGATGTCAGCTTCCGAACTCCTAATCCAACCACCTAAGTACTTGAAGTCTTCGGCAACATTCAATTTCGAACCGCTCAAAGCGGAACAGTTCAGCATCACTTGATTTAGATGGCAGTGAAACAAAGAAATTAACAAACTGGTAGGATGGTTGCTTCGCAAGGATCTTACGAATTGCCCTAAATGTGAAACGGCAGCAATATGTGACAAGCGAATGCCTTCATGGAGGCCTGCCGAAAGTTAGCGAGAAAATCAGGCAAAGACGGCTGCAACTATCTGGTCAATGAGAGCACCCTTCTGAACTGGAAGCATCAGTGTTGTGGAAGCCACTTCATGGTGATGTAAAAGGAGCAAAACGTCGTCACAATTACACCGACGACATGATTACAGACACTGGCCTGGAATGTTGGACCGAGAAGTGTGACGGGTGGACTTTTTTGATGCGGCCCGGGTTGGAACCCGGCCATAGACATGGAGCAATGAAATGAAACCATGCTCTTTAGTTTTCATCGTTTAATTTTTATCTTACACATATTATACTCTACAAATGCTACAGTAAGATATATTTTAAGAATTTTAAGTGGATTACTAAATGTCAGACACGCCCTGCTTTAGAAGTGATTAAATTTCAATTTGTTAAATGTAATTTAATTCTGCACTCTTCATAATTTATTTCATATTATTCGAAATATAAACCCAGAACCACGCTAATAGCTTAGGGGTGAAATCTAGGATTTCTCGGTTTTCTGCTAATCGATTTTGAAACAACTTTTCCCAGCTGGTTTGCACTAAGGCAGCACCACTGTTGTGTTTTCATTATTCTGTGTAACGTCCTTTCTTTTTTATTTCAGATTCTTCAGTCTTGGAGTGAACCACACTAATAGCTTTTGAAAACACACACACACATATACATACATACATACATACATACATACATACATACATACATACATACATACATACATACATACATACATACATACATATATATACGAGCAAAACGACGCCCCCATCCAATGGACGGTGCTGAGTTGTCAAACATTTAAACCAAATTTTCTCAAAACAACTTGTCCGACCGTCTCATAGGCCTCCCCTTTGAGAAACACTGATTTAACCTAAATTTGAGACACCAGCATAAGAAGAAATAAAGATATCGATCGCAACAGCTGATTTTTGTCATTTTGTCAAGACTTATACACGCCCTGATACCGTCGGCGCAATTGGATGGAGGATGCCCGAGATCCTAGAAGACACACACACAGACAGACAGACAGAACGAATTTTATATAAGATATATATATTCGTTTTGCAAGATTCTTTATGTGAATTTGCGTGTTGAAACAGATGTTGTATTTGGGGATGGTCATGTTGCCAGTTTAGCCAATAAAAACACACGCAATATATATTTGGTGTTCGCTTGCTTCAGCTTTAATTTATATTAATTGGATACTGATAATGCAGGCACATTCCAATACATAAACACACACACACTTACTAAACATAGACATACACAGGGATATACGCATGCGCAAATGAAGACACACAATAGGAATACAAAATGGCAGATCATTAGTAAGGACAGACACACAAGAAAGAAGGAAGCAAAGGACCATTGATGAGATCACAGAAGTGTTGACGAAAGAACTCTGACCGAAATACAATTAATATAAAATAAAGCGAGTGAACACCAAATATATAGAGCGAGTGTTTTTATTGGCTAAATTGGCAACATGACCGTCCCCATATACAACAATATATATATATATAATATGAAGGTAATAAAGATTTTAGAAATTTTTACTACCAGAAATTGACAGCATGTTTTTGCTGCCGACAAAAAACTGCGCTTGCGCGGTGGTTTTGAAAAATTTAAACATATAAGCAAGAGGCCCATGTTGGATTGGTCTCGTGCTCATATGTTTAATGTTGGCGTACCTGTTGACGAAGATTTCACCTGGCAAATTGTTTTATTTGCTAAAAAAAAAGTCAGAAACCATGGTCCAGGAAATAGATGGTAAATGTTTTTATTTTTCATTCTCTTCGAGATTTTATCCCTAATTAGTGGTTTGGACTTTAGCTGTTCCTCCTAGCGTAACGGAGTCCTATGATGGATACCTCTTAATGTGTTTAAATGTACACTGTATTATATATATATATATATTATATATATATATATATATATACATATATATATATATATATATATATATATATATATATATATATATATATATATATATATATATATATATATATATATATATATACACTCAATGTATGCTTAATATATATCATTACCTTTTATTTTCTGATAAAATAAAATGTCTAGATGGGCTATTTGCATTGAAACGCTATTAGTGTGGTTCTGAGTGTATACAGAGGTTGTTTTCGGAAAAATGGAAAGACCAGAATTCAGGATACTTCCGGTCCCAAGTCTAGCGGATAGCTGGTCCGCTCGAGGCTGTAGTAAAAATACTTGCCGAAGGTGCTGTACAGTGAGACCGAACTTGGATCCACGGGGTTGCGTCTCATGATAGGCTGGTCGGTGATATAGCTGACCAACTGTAGCTGGAGAGCTTTGTCAATTAAAGCACACAACAGGGTGACGTAGGGAAACTCAAACATCATGGTGAGTTAATAGCGATACTGAATTAAAGCTATTTTACCATCTACTGCCTTTTCTTCATTGCGAAAGTCAATAGATGTGATAAAAACTAACTAAATTCAAAGTTAAAATTCTAAAAATAAAATTGGTTGTGTGGTTAAGAGGTTCGCTTAATAATCACGCAGTTTCATGTTCAGTCCCATTGCGGGGCACTTTGGGCAAGTGTGTTCAACTGCATCCTCGTTTCCACTAATGCCTTGTGAAAGAATTTGGTCGAAGCTCTTCGTATACATGTACGACTCTGTGTGTGTGTGTGTGTGTGTTTGTCTTTGGTTTTTGGCCCCTCACACGTCGCTGGACAATCGGTGCTGATTTCCTTACGTTGTTTGTCTTTGGTTTTTGGCCCCTCACACGTCGCTGGACAATCGGTGCTGATTTCTTTACGTTGTTTGTCTTTGGTTTTTGGCCCCTCACACGTCGCTGGACAATCGGTGCTGATTTCCTTACGTTGTTTGTCTTTGGTTTTTGGCCCCTCACACGTCGCTGGACAATCGGTGCTGATTTCCTTACGTTCACTTTGAAGTAGCGCAGTTGCAAAATTGGACTGCAGCCATGCTGGGACATCGCCTTGAAGGGTTTTTGTCGAACAAATCGACGGACAAATGTGATCGAGAGAATAAGTACCAGACTCTAGTAGAAAGTAAGTATAGTGGTCCATTTGTTCGGCAAAAACCCTTCAAGGCGATACCCCAGCATGGCCGCAGTTCAATGAATGAAACAAGTGAAAGAATAAAAGCATTAGTAACTTCGCATTTACGAACACTTCATCAATCTAGAAAACGTATGAGATGGAAAATATTCTCGGAATATTATAAGGATTGCTGAAATAAGATGGACAAAATGTGAAGAATTTATGACAGATAATGGGCATAAAATATATTTTAGTTGGCAGCAAAGCAAACATGAAACGGGTGTTGCCTTCACGGGGCACCAGAATACTTTTAAGTTAGTAATATATTGCGCTCCGATTTCTAGCAAAAATATGCAAAAGATGACTGACTGACTGACAGCTAAGTCACAGAACATCTTAATCATCCAAACTTATGATCCTTGTAGAGATTACAGTGATGAATAAGTAGAGAAATTCAAACAAGGGCTAGAGAGGAAAGATAGAGAAGAAAACTCAAAAACCTTTGGTGAATGCAAAAAAAAAATAGCGTACTTACAATTCAAGGGAGAGAACTGCAAAGGTCGGCTCTGATGTTTGTGATACTCGCAAAAGAACGCTTAGTAAATATGGATTGGTAAAATACTAACAAGAAAGGAATAGGATTGTTTGAATTTGTAAAAAGGTAAAAAAAAAAAAAAGGCATCTGCATATAAAATAGAATAATATATCAACCGAAGCCGTCAAGAACAATAGCATGACGTTCATTCGGGAGAATATATAATAAATAACCAGATCGATTTTATTCTTATCCTCCAAAAATATAAATCTAGGATATATTTTTGAAAATGAAAAGGCAGAGAACGATGGTAATCTCTCCATAATTGTTTCTAATGTGGGCACAACGCCTGAAAATTTGTTTTTGGTTGGGGTGCAAATACATACCATCGACTCCAGTTTCATATGAGAGGAAAGGGAAATTTGGCTTCGGCGGGATTTGAACTCAGAATGTTTAGAACTGGAAAAAATTGGTGCTAGATTTTACTAGTCGCAATAACAATTCTGCCAGCTCACCGCTTTAAAATCCTTTAATAATGATTTCAAATTTTGGCATAAGGCCAGCAATTTTAGTTTGCATCGACACCAGTGCTGAACTGGAACGTATTTCACCGACCCCGAAAGGATGAAAGGCAAAGTCGACCGCGGTGGAATTTGAACTCAGAACATAAAGACGGACGAAATTCCGCAAAGCATTTTGCCCAGCGTGCTAACGCTCGCCGCTTTAATCCTTGTATTAATATAAAGTTGTGTTTATTAGTCGAGACGAAAAATGAGATATGTAACAAAAACGACATGAAAGAAGAAACAGTAAAACTACAATATAGATTGATTGATTGGAAAGTAAAAAGAAAAATGTTAGAGATGAGAAATGAGAAAAACCAAAACTAAAGAGAACGTGGGTTAACAAAGGGTGTGAACAAGTAATTCTTTCTAATTTTGGTACAAGGTCAGTAATTTTAGCCAAAGGAGATAAGTTGAGATTACATTCGCCACAGAATTTTACTGGTACTTATTTTATGGCTCCAAAAGGTTGAAGATGACCTCGATAGTATTTTAAATCTGAACGTAAAGAACCAGAAAAAATACTGCTAAGCATTTTGTCCGACGCACCGACGATTCTTATTTCTTTTTTCTTTATTGCCCACAAGGGGCAAACAAGGACTGAAAGACGGATTAAGTCGATTACATCGAACCCAGTGCGTAAGTGGTACTTATTTATCGACTCCGAAAGGATGAAAAGCTAAGTCGACCTCGGCGGAATTTGAACTCAGAACGTAACGGCAGACGAAATACCGCTAAGCATTTTGCCCGGCGTGCTAATGTTTCTGCTAAATGGCCACCTTATAAATCGTTCATGCTATAAACACAAGGCCTGAAATTTTGGGAGAGGGAGGTTAGTCGATTACATCGACCCCAGTACTTGATTGGTACTTATTACATCGAGCCCGAAAGGATGAAAAGCATAGTCGACATCGGTGAAATTTGAGCTCAGAACGTAAAACCGGAAGAAGTATTGTGAAGTATTTGGGCCGACGCTCTAAATTTTTCTCCCAACTCACTGCCTTCATGTGAATAAATAACAGAACGAAGCTATAGAATAAATCATTCAAAAGAAAGTATGCCGAATGTTTAAAGATCTAAACAGAGAATGGCAACATAAATATCATGTTGTTGTATGGCAGCCTAGTAACCGAAGCAAATACCGGAAGTGATAGATGGATAGGTGGGACAATTTATGGGGCCTCATAGTCGCAAAGTAGAAGGGAGATACAAAAACAATTAAGAAAGGAAATTACCTGTAATATACAACAAGACCCAGAAATTCCTTCAGGTGAGGTTACACAAATAAATAGGGAGTTAAATTGTAATAAATCACCTGGAAAAGACAGGTAAGATACATGTTAAATGATTTCTTATTTAAATACCACGAGTGAACAAGTGTACGGAATAGTGTTGGAGTAAACTCTTTGAACTCTATGCCTTGCTTAACCTGTTTTGCTCCCAACCTGTCTGCAACCATCCTTGGTTCTACGATACAAATGCCGTTTTATGGCAATCCAAATTAACACGTTCCACCAAGATTTCCCGTTAGTTTATGTTCCCAATGCTCTCCTACTATTTTCAAAATTAGTTGAAATGGAGGCAGAGTATTTCAAAATGAATATGGCAACAAAAGCATCAAGCAAAGTGGTGACGCCCTTCGGTCAGACACTGACCATGGGTTTGCACCTAGAGAGTTACCCTCTGAGGCACAAGTCTGGGCAAGGTTGTTTTTTTTTTTATGGAAGACCAGCAGTCGCCCATGCATACCGGCCTCCCCTCTCCACGTCACCGATGTTGTCCAAGGGAAAGGCAAGGGCCGATACAGCTTGGCACCTGTGACGTCGCAACTCATTTCTACAGCTGAGTGAACTGGAGCAACGTGAAATAAAGTGTCTTGCTCAAGAACACAACACGCAGCCCGGTCCGGGATTCGAGCTCACAACCTCACGATCGTAAGCTCGACGCTCTAACCACTGAGCCACGCGCCTTCAAGCAAAGTAGATTGAGTGAATTATATTCAACCAGGATACGAAACCGGATCGTAAACTCAGATCACCAAGAAGTCCCCCCCAACCCCGCCCGCTTGCTCTACGGCTGTCGCCACGTCTTAACTATGAGGTTCATAAGAGCGTTTTTTTTGCTTCTTCTGTTTTTTTTTTGTCTGAACTTCTTAAGCTCGAGAGCAATCATGGCAATATAATTATGAACTGATTTTGGATTCTATCCCGCTGCTCAACATGTTGGACAAGTATCTTCTAACCATAGTCTTAAGTCAACAAAAGCTTGTCATTGAACTTAGACAAAAACTTAACTTGAATGTTGCGTTAGAACATAGAATACTGCGTTATTTACGTTCTGAAGATCTCTCATATGGACTCGTGATGCATAAAAGCACACGTATATATGGTGGTTGATCCATTTTCACGCGTGATTGCCGTCTCTTTGTGCTTCCTCGTTGTCAGTGGCATTTTATACTTTCCGCCCATGACCTCTTAGATGAATATTCAGTTGCAGATCTGCATAGTTTGGAGCATAAGTGACAGACCAAAGTCATAGCTTACTTTGCGCTTTCAACTGGTTAAGTCTACATGCGTCACCACTCTTCGATCGCCATATGAT
Organism: Octopus sinensis; assembly: GCF_006345805.1. Taxonomy (NCBI): domain Eukaryota; kingdom Metazoa; phylum Mollusca; class Cephalopoda; order Octopoda; family Octopodidae; genus Octopus; species Octopus sinensis. The sequence goes on along the minus strand of NC_043012.1, from coordinate 57,600,628 downwards.
TTTCAGTAGATGGACCGACAAAAGAGATCACCGTAATTATAGATCTGTACATCGATGGATCATACTGATAAATGCTTGTACAATACGAGTACCACTCTTTGAATCACTGTGATTAGTGCCTATTGACAAGTCAAATCGAAATAACCAGAGATCAAGTGAAACTGTAGGGTTTACATCAGAGCGACCCTCTCCTAGAAAGATACTCTAACAATAGCTACGGGTCCCTCACTCTCGCTGACACCAGCCGAGGTTATGCTCTTGCTCAGATGGATTATCACTAGATATGCTAGTTAATCCATAGCTCGAATATTGACGAGCGCAACTATTCCGGGTCAGAATAAACCTGGGAACAAATGGTGGTGAAAAAGTTGTTTCCCACCCCTCAAACCTATGATCCTCAACGAGATGCAGCTTAATTCCATACACAGCATATATGTACCCTCCCCCTGGCGCACACACAGAGTAATAGCACAAGGAGTATTTTCAGCACTATTGGTTTCGCAATGAACTGCTCCATAAAGAGTTGCAAAACAACTGTGGATTTCTTATTTTTCTGGGTCGACTTCATTATCAACTTAACTATCTGCGATTTTAGGCTCTTTATTCTCGCAACAAAGATCATAACAAGGGCCTTTTCTCCGTAAAATGACATACTATCCTTTTTTTAATCTTCTTTCCATCCCTTCTTCTTTCTAGGGTGTTTGTTATGAAAGCGTTGGGCGCAACGAGTTCTACCCAAGAGGAAATCGTTAGAATCCTATCAATAAATTAGGGTTCTTCTCTACATTCATCCAAATGAATGGAGAAATTCGAACGAGTGCTATGGTAGTAGCAGACCGTCTGCCATATTTGCAGAAGATTGGGGTTCGTGTCTTACAGGCAGACTTCAAGGTTTTCCATCCAAGGGTTTATTTTTTAACCTAATATTCCACACGCTCTAATTTATAATTCTATCTACTTTGAGATCGACCGATTTAAAAAGAACAATTTATTCAGGAAGTTTCAAGATTGTTGCGACGTAAACACTATGTGTGTGTGTGTGTGAATCAGTCATTATAATCGTAGATAACGTTATCAAATGGTTATAATTATCAAAATTAATGGGTTCTGAACACTCTCAGATAAGTAATATATCTTTTGCGTAATATGTCAACTGGTTATAATCCCAAAGTGATCACAATAACCGGGTTCCACTATACACACGCGCGCGCGCACATATCCATACGTGCAAATAAATGTATATACACACATATATATGTATATATATATATGGACATAAACATAGACACATATATTTGCATGTGTACAAGTGTGTGTGTGTGTATGTGTGCAAATAGACTAAGTTGATAGTTGTGGGAACCGTTTTAGAGCTAAGCCAGCAATGAGACATCACATAATTACTTGCCTAGATATGTGTGTGTGTGTGTGTGTGTGTGTGTGTGTGTGTGTGTGTGTGTGTGTGTGTGTGTGTACCATGCCATATTCTAAGACTTAACTACACTTCTGAATTCAACTCTCTTTTCAAAATCATTTCTTTTTCTCTTCTGACCCGGCACATCTCACCGTCGCCAAATATTTCGCCACTCAATATTTATTAATTTGTGTGTATGTGTGTGTGGTAAGTGTGTGTGTATGAATATATGTGTATGTGTACTTATCTGTGTATGTCTAGTGCCTTGTTTTTCGTATATTTTCATATATTCTCAAGAGAAGTCAAAAAGAAGTAATAATAATAATAATAATAATAATAATAATAATAATAATATAATAATAATAATAATAATATGAAAATAAAGATTTTGAAGAGAAAAAGCAATCAGAGAAAACGGATGACAACTCTTAAAATAAAGTACCCTGATCTTCATGTCTACGAAATGGTTAAACGCTTGAGACAATTAGGAACTAGGCAATCGGCTGGACTTGTCATAGACATGCAACTACGTACAGTTACATCAGACAAGCAACTATTTTATTAAAAGTCGCATTGCTTGAGAAGATTTTAATCTGAGTAAGGCTATTAGAAGCCCTTCAGAATTATTCACCTACAGTTTCCGCTTTTTCCGTGGCCTTTTAAAGCTCTGCTTTCTGGTAACACTAGAGCGACTAAATTCTCTTTTTTCTTTTATTTTCTCTCATTTTACTGAAAATATTTTGTAATTCTTAATTTATGACGAATACACTAGAAAGAAGAAGAAAAATATGAATAATTTGTCATTCTACGTATAAATAATGGTCCTTGTTTATAGTCTTTACAGCAAAAGCATAGAATCACAGGTGGTTAAGTAGATGAACATGTCGGCCTTGCAAACTGTCTGCATCTCATTACTTACTATAGTAACGAATATGACTGTGTCCTAGTTTGTGGCTCTGTCAACAGCTCTTAATTGGCAGCGAGCTGGTAAAATCATTAGCAGGCCGAATAAAATGCTTACAGGCATTTCGTCCGTCTTTACGATCTGAGCTCAAATTCCGCCAGAGTCGACTTTGCCTTGGTCGATAAAATAAGTACCAGTGACGCACGGGGGGAGGGGTGCCGATGTGATCGACTAACACCCTATCCCAGAACTGTTGGCCTGATGTTAAAATCTGAAACCAATATGCTGTAGTTGTTTAGCCCAAGGCAAGTACTGATCGAACAAACCCATGATCAAAAGTGTACCAGCCGTAAGAACCCCACCGAATTCTTAACCATAATGTATCCAGGATAACGTACGATATTTTTTTAAATGTAGTGAATTGGCCTGGTCGTTTGAGTGTCTGATAGATTGTCTTCCAGTAGTGGTTCAGCCTCTCGATGCTCTAAGTTCAGATCCTGCCGAAGTCAAATTTGCTGTTCATCCTTTCTTGTCGTACTTAATAAATGAAGTGTCAGTCTTGTACTGGCGTTAGTTATACACTTTCTGTCTGTCTGTGTTTGTCTGTCTCATGTTCTGGAAGATATTATCAGTAGTCAGACCTGGAAAGAGATGCGCATCATCGGGCCTATAAAGTTTCAATTGACAAATTCCTGGTGGAATCTTAGTTATATTTTTAAGTAGTCGTATTTATAAACAGCTGTAATGCACCAAGACTCTCCTTGAGAGAGGCAGTAGTGTATCATGGCACGCTGTTCGAAAACCAAGAGTCTATATGATAATTATGGAACAGAATTTAAGAAGCCAAAAATTCTAACAAATATACAAGCGTGTGTGTGTCTATTAAGCAGATTCATTTCCTTTATAACTGAAGACCCAACACTTCCCAATGTTGTTGAAATAATGATAATGCAATGTGTTATTCATTATATTTAATATATTATATAATAATAATTCGGCAGGTACCTGATGTAAAGTGGCGATGAAACAATTGTAGTATTATACAATAAAGGGTTAATATAGGGCGTAACAAATATCAGAAAATCAAAAAAAAAATGTGTGTAATAGGTGTAAAACAACTTCCTATGAACGAATATGAAAAAAAAAATTCGCGCACGCGAAAGGGGGGTGGGGGAGAGGCCTCGGAAAATTCACATCGGGAAGTTCCGAAAGCGTCTGAGGAGCTGACCCGGGCACCAAAACAAAAAAAAAATAGTGTAATATGTGTAAAACAACTTGCTCTAAACGAATATGACAAAAAAAAATGCGCTCTCGCGAAAGAGGGGTGGGGGAGAGGCCTCGGAATATTTATATCGGGAATTTCCGAAAGCGTCTGAACCGGGCACAAAAACAAAAACAAAAACAGCGTAATAGGTGTAAAACAACTTGCTCTAAACGACTATCATGAAAAAAATGCGCGCTCGCGAAAGGGGGGTGGGGGAGAGGCTTCGGAAATTTCACATCTTCAGTCCACGGCCTTTAAACTAAGAAAAAATAGTGTAATTGGTGTAAAACTACTTGTTCTAAACGAGTATCAAGAACACACACTCACACATGAATCATAAACTCCGTATTTCGCAAAAAAAAAAAATAAAGAGAAGAAATTCTGGAAAAAGTGAAGAATGTTGGATCTCCGCCATGTGAATCAAAATACGTGTCAGAAACATCTTGAAATACTACAGAAATTATGTTACGAAAATGATAATGTATACATACCTCTTTGAGTGGTCCATCGATAATGATGATAAAGAAATGAGTTGGATTTGAACTCAGAATATTGACTAACACAACTACATACTACAAGACTCAAAATATTCAGCCAAGTCACCACCCTTTAACTAGCAATAATAATAACATCAATAACATAACAGCCAAAAGATTTATTTGTTCTGAAAATAACAATCATAGTAAATAAATATGTTCTTTAATATTCACATTCATGTGCACAGTTAAACACACTTACATACAAACAGTCACGCATGCATAATACAAAACGGAACACATAAATGAAGGATGCATTACTTAGTATATATTACATCTAGAGAATTTTGATTAATAAGTCAAATATGCAAATTATAAAGATAATTAATTGCTTTACTAAACAGTGTTGTAAAGGTGAAAAAATAAATTTGGGAAAAAAATACACGCCAAAACTAATTAATAAAGGATAATTAGGGAAGGATTGACACAAAATAATAATTTTTTCTGTCTCTTTTTTTCTGATAAATGCATCTTAATAAGTGAGAAGAATTGCATATATCTGAACTATTTCAAAGAAAAGCATAAATTTAATGTTTAAAATAGCTTTA
>NC_043012.1:57585965-57590965 GCF_006345805.1 Octopus sinensis | reverse complement strand
GTAAGGACAAACCGAACACAGATAGGTGTTGCAAGGAGTGACCGGTGGAGCGGAAATGGCGTGAGACCGGTGTGTCGTTCGCAAGGTGGATGTCACGAAGGTGTTCCGCGAACCGGTCAGCCAAGCGGCGTCCCGTTGTCCGATGTCAAGGAATTGCAGAGAGAGCAAGAGATGCAATAGATAATATTGCTGGAGGTGCAGGTGAAGGAGTGGATGATGGGATAGGGTCGATGGTGGGTGCTAGTGAGGCGGGTGGTGTTGGAGAGGTAAGGGCAAGTGCGGCAACGTGGGCGGGAGCAGGGGAACGAGCCGGGTTGGGAGGTAGGGTCAGGGAAGGAGCTATGGACCAAAAGGTCTCGAAGGTTGTGGGCTCGTTTGAAAGAGGGGAGGGGTCAGTTAGGGAAGAGGTGTGGAAGTGGACGGGTCGGACTGGAGATGACGGAAAGCTCGAAGAATGTGGGCGTTGGAGACGTAGGGTCGTGGGGGTGGTAAGTGAGGGGAAAAGGGGGAGGCGGGAGACTACAAGGGCGGGTTCGGGGAGAGAGAGCAGATACACGGTCCACGGACCGTGCTCTGGCAAGGGTGGTGTGGATAGTGGTGAGGGGGTATCATATTTATATATATATATATATATATATATAAAGAGAAAGATAGAAATCCAGACAGACAGATACATACATACATGCATGCATACATACATAGACAAAGAATGGGACAAAGAGAAAGATAGACATTCAGACAGGCAGATACATATATATATATATATATATATATATATATATAATACATGCATGCACATTTATATACACATTCGCATATACTAATATATGTGTGAGCGTTATGTGTGTGTGTGTGTGTGTGTGTGTCTGTGTGTGTGTGTGTGTGTGTGGTGGTGTCTGTGTGTGTGTGTCTGTGTGTGTGTGTGTGTGTGTGTGTGTGTGTGTTGTGTGTGTGTGTGTGTGTGTGTGTGTGTGTGTAGGACATACGTCCATGGACTAAAAATCTTGTTTCTCAGACATTTTGCTTTGGGCTCCGCATTCTTGAATTCTTACAATGTTCTTTTGAACCTATCACTGCCATGAAACAGACACACACACTCACACACACACACATATATATACATGCATACACACAATCACTCACACACACACATATATATATATACATGCATACACACATAATCACTCACACACATATATATATAGATTATATATATATATATATATATATATATATATATATATATATATACATATGTATGTATATTATATATATATATATATATATATATATATATATGTATGTATGTTATATATATAATACACACACACAAATAATATGTATGATGTAGTTAACCTCATTTTATGATCTTACCCTTTAAATTTTCTAAGTACAGGGAGGGTCACAGGAACTGTTTAAGCGTGTTTACTTTCTTTGAGATTATAAATGGATTAACTACATTAAATTTATCATAAATTTTCTTCTTGTTTGTGCATAATATGTGTGTATATGCGTGCGCGTGTGTGTGTGTATGTGTAAAGTGAAAGGAGTACAGTAAACTTGCCGTAAGAAGTGGAATATCTAACGTTTCGGATGTAATCCTTCGTCACGGGGTAGAGAAAAAAGAGAAGTTGAAGAAAGATAGAGTTTACATCCTCTCAGCCTGAAAAACTGGTTGCAACCCAAACTGAGATGTAAACTCTGTTTGTCTTTCTTCATTTTCTCTTTTTCTCTACCCCTGACGAAGGATTATATCCGAAACGTTGAATATTACACTCCTCACGGCAAGTTCACTCTACCCCTTTCGCTTGTTTCTACATTATTTCAATTCTTGCCGACGCAGAGCTACACAACATTCCTCGTAGTTTCCCTATATATATATATATATATATATATATAGGTGAGCACAAGTATGTGTGTGTGTGTGTGTGTGTGTGTGTGTGTTGTAGGACATACGTTCATGGACTAAAAATCTTGTTTCTCTGACATTTTGCTTTGGGCTCCACATTCTTGAATTCTTACAATGTTCTTTTGAACCTATCACTGCCATGAAACACACACACACTCACACACACAACACAACACAAATATATACATGCATACACACATAATCACTCACACACACACACATATATACATGAATACACACATAATCACTCACACACACACACACATATATATACATGCATACACACATAATCACTCACACACATACACATATATATCACTCACGCCGCTATATGTCACGTACGCCGCTATATGTGTATATAAACATAAACAAATGGAACAAAAACGCAATAGGGGACAATAAAACTTTCGGACAGATAGACGACACAAAGACGGACAGGAAAAACAACAATTAGAAGGACAAGAAAAGAAAATGACTAGTCATTCGTGGCCGTCTTTCTCCAGTCAAGTTACCAGATGTCCTTACAGTTTCGGGCAGTTACACTTAAAATTGTTCGATATGATTGCCCTCAAAAAAGTCTAAGATAAGAGCATTAGACCCTATGTAAGAAAGCTAGCGAATGTGTACGGCAACAAAGACAAAAAAACGGATAACATGGTACACAATTACAAACACAAACAACAAGAATAAAACAACAGGTGTCTTTCGACTGAGAACGAATCAAATTGATCTGGCGTGTATGAAGTGAAAGCCTTAAGGCAGGAACATAGGAGATGGACAGAAGAATTGTTGGCGGCCAGCAGTCAGAGAAAGAAAGGGAAAGATTATGGTTGGCGGGACACCGGTCACGTGGAAGGAGGAGAGAGGGGTATGGGGCAGCGGGATTGAAGATTAGAAAAACATCAAAGAGGTAAAGGGAAAGGTACCGGGGAGATAAACGTGGAGGAAAAGTGAGAGTTAGAGAAAAAGAGGGCCAAGAAATGTGTGTGAGAGAGAGAGAGAGGGAGCGAGAAAAAGAAATGAGGAAGTATGTATGAAGGGGACTAAAAGACAGGGTAAAAGAATCGTACAAAATTAAGATACATACCTACTATAAGGTAAGCACAAGTGTATGTGTCGTCTATCCGAATGCCTTATTGTCCTCTAGTGCGTTTTTGTTCCATTCGAATATGTGCGCGCGTGTGTGTGTATAGTGATATGTTTGTGTTTAGACAGACAGACAGGCAGGCAGGCAGGCAGATAGATAGATAGATAGATAGATAGATAGATAGATAGATAGATAGATAGAGATAGATAGATAGATAGATAGATAGATAGATAGATAGATAGATAGATGAGTATATGAAAATGTGTGCGGCTGGCAGAAAACGTTAGCATGCCGGGCGAAATGCGTAGCCATATTTCGTCTGCCGTTACGTTCTGTGTTCAAATTCCGCCGAGTTCGACTTTGCCTTTCATCCTTTCGGGGTCGATAAATTAAGTACCAGTTACGCACTGGGGTCGATGTAATCAACTTAATCCGTTTGTCTGTCCTTGTTTGTTCCCTCTATGTTTAGCCCCTTGTGGGTAATAAAAAAAAGACAGATAGATAGATAGATAGATAGATAGATAGATAGATAGATAGATAGATAGATAGATAGATAGATAGATAGATAGATGAGTATACGAAAATGTGTGTGGATGTATGTGTGTAGGTGAAGAAATGAATGACCGTTTTAGAATGAGAGAACGAAAAACACAAAGAGAGGCTCCTTTAGAATCCGTTCGTACTCCAAGAAACCATATTTAGAACATATATTGCAACGAAATACCAACAGCATTGAAAGTAAGTAAGCCTCGATTCGAAACCTACCGAAATTCTAACATTCACCAACTTTCAGCATCACTGATGCAGGTGCCGAGATAATCCAATGGAAGTCTAATTATTGCGGAATTCTTTAAAGAATAATTCTATGTGGGTTATTGAAAATATGAATCTGCAATGAAGTAGAAAAATCATTTGAAAGCTGGGGAAAAAATCCATTAACAACTGCACTAACACTTCAAAGTAATTTTCCACCGAATTTTCTATGTCTATATATGCTTCGCACGTGTTTCTATGCAGGGAAACAATAATACTGAACGGCTATATTGGAAGAAATAGGGAATTAAGGAAAGACATTTGGGACAGAATTTCAAACTGAAATATTTTAGGAGGGCAAAAATCGTATAGTGATGATTGTTCTAAAGCTTTATTGGACCGGTATATTGGAAGAAGTAGAGAATAAAAGAAGGTTATTTGGGACGAAATTTCAAAATAGAATATGTTTAGAAACGTAAAAATCTTATATGAATGGATGTTTCAATGCTTAGAAGCCTTCCACGCAAGATTTAATGGAGCAGCTTTCATATAGTTCGGTGGTAACCAACCTTATAGTTCATGGACTTCCAGAAAGGAGGTCCGCAGAAAGAATTTTGGGGTCCGTGAGAGGGTTTAAAATTACAAGATTATAATGTAACAAGTAGAATTACTCCCGATAAAAGGCTGATGGAAATAAATTTTTCCAAATTCCAAAATTATTTCTAAAATCTGCAGAAATAGTTAAAATATAATTTAGCCGTTTAAAACATGATCTACATTTACATCTCTCCCGCTACTGAAACCAGGAAAATCAAGACATTGTAACAAGAAAACAGCGGCACTATTTCATGAAAGTGCTTTTGATTACTTATCATCATCATCATCGAGTTGAACTTACTTGGATTCGCCTGACCTTTCTCCACCCATCTCTATCCTCCGTGGAATGCAACAGTTGCTCTTTGTGTCATCCGGTAACTGATCGATAGATTCTGAGGGAGACTAAAGCGATTAGGACCGCTTCGGACCATGTCAAGGTGCAGGATATGACGAAAGTGGGTCACCACAAACCAGTTCCTTTTTACTCCTTCAGCAGTGCCCAGCAAAGCGAATTCTTCTTTCTCTGATGGCGTCTAATACTTTTGGAAGCCTCTTGTACAATTTTTCAATTGTATTGTGGAGTATTCTTTCCAGCACACAGCACACCGGACGAAGTATGCAAATATAGATGTCACTAGCTCCTGCTTAACATCT
>NC_043012.1:57538465-57580965 GCF_006345805.1 Octopus sinensis | reverse complement strand
TGTATTTCGAAGGACCAGCCTTGTCACACTCTGTGTCACACTGAATTTTCCTTTAGAACTACGTTAAGGGTACACGTGTCAGTGGAGTGCTCAGCCACTTGCACGTTAATAAATGAGCTGCGACGTCACTGGTGCCAAGCTGTATCAGCCTTTCCCTTTCCCTTGGATAACATCGGTGGCGTGGAGAGGAGGCTGCTATGCATGGGCGACTGCTGGTCTTCCATAAACAACTTGTCCCCGGCGGGTAACTTTCTAGCTTCAATACCATTGTCATACAACACAACAAATATTAGATTAGAGTCGCACCACCAATATGCAAAATATTATATCTGATACAACTCACAAATGAAGTTACGCTAACTTGTAGTATATGCATACTCTCTCTTTTACTCTTTTACTCTTTCACTTGTTTCAGTCATTTGACTGCGGCCATGCTGGAGCACCGCCTTTAGTCGAGAAAATCGACCCCGGGACTTATTCTTTGTAAGCCCAGTACTTATTCTATCGGTCTCTTTTTTGCCGAACCGCTAAGTGACGGGGACGTAAACACACCAGCATCGGTTGTCAAGCAATGCTACGGGAACAAACACAGACACACAAACAAACACATATATATACATATATACGACAGGCTTCTTTCAGTTTCCGTCTACCAAATCCACTCACAAGGCATTGGTCGGCCCGGGGCTATAGCAGAAGACACTTGCCCAAGATGCCACGCAGTGGGACTGAACCCGGAACCATGTGGTTGGTTAGCAAGCTACTTACCACACAGCCACTCCTGCTAAATGTTTGTTGTAAAGTAGGAGCCATCATATAGGAATTTGAATTTATCTCCGCTAAAGCACACCTCGATGCTATTCACAAACGCTACGTGACTGAGGGAAAGTTCAAACAAATTTACTAGACACATCGAACGGATGTATATAATGTAATGGACGTAGCGAGAGCCCAGACCAGTATGGCCAGTCTGATCATAGGGAGGGCGAAAATGAACAACACCGCCTTAACCGGATGCCGGTTACGTGGAAGGGAAGAGGGTATATTGAGAGAGGGAAAGAATGGAAGACAGAGAGAGAGAGAACGAAGGAGTAGAGGGATTGGAGAAACAGAGTAAAAGAGAGAGAAGAGAAAGGTACAAGGGAGGCAAGCATGGGTGGAAAGAGAGGGTAAGAGTAATGAAAGAGATAGAGTAAGAGTAAAGGTGGATAGAGATAGAAGAGATAAAGTAGCAGAGAGACAGAGAGAGAGAGAACGAAGGAGTAGAGGGGTTGGAGAAACAGAGTAAAAGAGAGAGAAGAGAAAGGTACAAGGGAGGCAAGCATGGGTGGAAAGAGAGGGTAAGAGTGGTTAAAGAGATAGAGTAAGAGGGAAACAGAGGGACAGAGGGAGAGAGAGAACAGAAAGAAAAGGAGACAGAGAGAGAAGAAAAGAAAAGGTACGAACAAGGGAGGCGGGCAAGGGCGGGAAAAGAGTGTAAGAGCGGAGAAGAAGACAGAGTAAGAGTAGAGAGAGTTAAGAGTCGCACAATAGATATTCAAGGAATTTTTTTTTACAATAAAGTAAACAAATAGGGGGTGTGTTGAACTACATGGATTTATCAAGGTCTGAACAGAAAGAACACAACAAGGAGAAAAAGTTAGACGAAAGCAGCGCAAACGAAAAACTAGACGAAAACTTAACGGACAAGGAATAAAGACAGACAAGGTACACGAAATATTTGCAGCTGACTTTTCCTCGTCAGTCAATGATATAAAATATCGTATCGCGCCATTAACATTGAGACTACTCAATTTTGGAGGCGCCAGTGTGAAAGCAGCAAGTTTATGTTTATGTATTGTGAGAATATGGTTGTGCATGTTTTTACATGTATATTTTATATATTTTTTATCTTTTTCTTTTTCCACTTATTAGAGTTACTTCTCTTATATTTAACGGTTTTTCGTAGCGTTTGTTGACATTAATAGCCGACGAGAATGTAATGTAGTTCTTAGCTCCGGCATTCGAAACTCAGAGTACTATAATGACAACCTTTTACTATTTGTTCTAATATATAACATATAGAAATAATATTATTATTATTATTATTATTATACATATGGTTAATAAGAGACGGAAGATGGAAGATACGTGAGTTTTTATTAATCCCCACACTTGTTTCGACACATCTACCATCGATCCCTCACGGGTGGGATACTTAACAGGTTCAGGAGCATCCAACTGTGCAGACGTGTCTTTTCGGGTGATAAACAGATAGAACTCGTTAAAATAACACGTTAAAACAACAGTTCCGCAATGTATCTTCGTTCTTGTGAAGAAAAGCAGCACATTAAAGGATATAGCTTCACTTAAAGAGAAGATCAATAATAAAATAACAAATGCAAAAAAGAAACCAACACGCAATGCAGCGAAAAAAGTATTCAATAAAACCGTTAACGGATATGGATTTATAAACGCCCTCGCGTAGTTTGTATGACGCATGTATACTCGCTCATACAAACAGCCACGAAGATGTAAATATACACGCACTTCTGGATTGGCGCACATGCGTTCACATAGAGAGTTAAATAGCTACTTGGTGTTTATAAGAATGTGGGGTTAAAGCTAAATTTAATTCATCCATACCTTAACGTGGATTACGTTAACACTTACTCAAATATATTCCCACTGCATTGTACGAAAGTGTATTTATATGTATGTAAGCATCTTGGTAGTCTTTCAGAAATTCTATTAATGATCTTCTCATTGGTCCACAGAATAGACAAGGATTCCTCGGAGCAGAGTCGGCATCTCTTAGAAAAAATATTATATGGTTTTACGAGCCTAACGATGGACCAAGTTTTGTTATATTTAATTTTATCGTCCTTGGGTCGCTACACACACACACACACACATACATAACTACATACATACATACATACATACATACATAAATAATTACATATATATATAATATATATATTATATATAATATATATATATATATAAGCGTGTCCTAACTAGCTTGCTTACCAACCATATGGTCCTGGGTTCAGTCTCACGGCGTGGCACTTTGGGTAAGTGTTTTCTACTGTAGCCTCGGACCAACCAAAGCCTTGTGAGTAGATTTGGTAGATGGAAACTGGAAGAAGACTGTCGTATATATGTATGTAGTGTGTGTGTGTGGTGTGTGTGTGTGTGTGTGTGTGTGTGTGTGTGTGTGTGTGTGTGTGTGTGTGTGTGTGTGTGTGTGTTACCTCTGACATTGAATTTAACTTGAATTTAAGACTATGAATAATAATGGAGCACTGTAGAAAATAACAATTAAATGACTTATATTTAATGACCTTATTAAATTATTTCTTTCTAGATTCCTGTATGTCAGGTATGGCCGAGTGGTTAAGAAATTCACTTCGCAAGCATGAGGTATGGGTTCGATCCACTTACGTGGAAATGTATATTTGTGTAATATATATATATATATATATAGAGAGAGAGAGAGAGAGAGAGGAGATGTGTGTATTTTTGTATGAGTTTATTCGTAGACAGAGAGACAGTTACGCAGGCAGAGAGATAGATTGATTGAGTGATCGATCGATTTACTGGCACATACATTCACATATTCATGTACACAAACATATAGGGACAGACAGAAAAGGGAGAGAGGGAGGGGGAAAGAGAGAGAAACGTACGTATAACTAAAGAAAAAGGAACGTAAGAGAAAAAAATGAAAGAAAGCAGCAATGTAGACTAACAAAATGAGTTGACTGATAAATGTTTTGAAGTTTCTAAATAAAGTGATGATTAAAAATTATATATAAGAACACATATACTATATATATATATACGTGTGTGTGTGTGTGTTAGCAATATTTGTCATTATTTTTTATTCACATGGTTCGTCCATTGAGCTTCAAACGATGACATATGAGTGCATCAAGAAGGCACTTCCGGTCCCAATTAAAGATGGCAGTTAAAGTAGACGGCAAGTAGACGGCAAATTATGCAGTCTGTAATTTGATGGGGGGAGAAGGGAAGACGGAGAGGGTTTGGAATCTTAGAAATGAAGATGGTGACGACGATGGGGCGCACTGAATTAAAAGAGGCACCAAATAGTTGTAAACTATTTATATTTATATTCGCTGGTTCTGTGTACAATAATGTCGTTGCTTATAAGTTTCCAGCAGTGAAATAAGTGGTACACTGTTTGTAAGACTGCTAGAATTAGAGGAGAATGGCTGTACAACTCGAGCGGAATAATGCGTTCTTGTTGGAATGCACCGATTTGTAGTTAATACGTACACGCTCTCACACAGATATTATTAAATTTAGCATATATAAGCATATATGAGAGAGACAGAGGCAGAGACCACGTATGTATGTATGTATATATATATATATATATATATAATATATATATATATATATAGATATATATATATGAAAAAATAAGTCAAAATAGAAAATGCTAAAATAATTTTATAAAGAACATTTCAGTACCGGTTTCAGTCATTTTGAGACCTTTTCAACTGTAACGATTAAATAATTAAATTTAGAAAAATTAAAAGAAATGTTTTTTTAAAGGAATATTTGTATAGTGTTCAAATATAAGTAGCATTTTCCTTGTTTCTGCCTTGCTCTGTCTCTCTTGTTCACACTTGTGGGTTCGAGGTCGTTGTGAATTCTTGGTAGGGAAGAAGTATATATATATATATATATATATATATATATAAAGAGCTAAGCGCAATGTGATACCATAAAGGAAAAATTCAATCGTCACTGTCTAGGGATGCCGACGCATCTACCTTGCTAGATATAAGAGTTAAAACACTCGTAATGCTGTAGGAAGAGGGCAGATACATACTGACACGGGCGGTTGGATCCCCTATATATATATACCTGCGCTTTTACTACAGCATTAAGAGTATTTTGACTGTTATTTCTAGCAATGTAGGTGCGTCGGCACCCTTAGTCTCACACTGTATAAATACACACACACACATACACACACATATCTATGTATGTATAAATGATAAAACAAATCTAAAGAGGCTGGTGGTGTATTGATCTTTGTCGGCAAGATTTCTGTTATTTAGTAAAATCGACAAAATGAATTTAGTGAGCTTGCGGTGGGGAATGAAAAAATCCAGCGTTTCAAACAGTGTCCTTCTTCAGAGAAGAGATGAAAGGAGTTTCTCTTAAATTTCACTTCTGTCAACTTTTCCCCCGAAAGAAGGACTCAGTCGAAACGTTTGATTTCTAAAGAGAATGGCGGTGGCGTTTGGACATCGGATAAAATGCGCTGCGATATTTGCCCCGGCCCTCCGAGTTCAAATCCTGCCGAAAGCAACACTCTACTTTCGAAATCAACGGAGAACTGACACAGCTCTCTCTCTCTCCCTCTCTATCTATCTATCTATCTCCTTATATATATATATATATATATTATATATATGTGGTGTGTGTGTGTGTGTGTGTGTGTCCCTCTAGCTATGACAGGCTACGTGTCCTGTTGAAGAACGGGCTGAGACGATATCTATGTCCACTCGTGACTAAACAGGCCTCTCACACAATTAGCGAAAGTGTGGTACATGTTACCAAGTCATCCTCAATACCGAGTGAAGACCCATGTGGTTGGAAAGCAAACTTCTTACATAACAACCCCTGTGTGTGTGTGTGTGTGTGTGTGTGTGTGTGTGTGTGTGTGTGTGTTGTGTGTGTGTGTGTGTGGTGTGTGTGTGTGTGTGTGTGTGTGGAAACGATGATAAATTCAAAAATGCTATTTAACTATATTTTTAGCTGATGAATTCTCATAAACAGGACTAGTTCCGATGATTGAACACTATATGTATACGCATACTCAAACACAAACACAAATATGAGACAGACAGACAAACAGACAGACACACAGCTGGACATGTGGGCCACCGTTGTCCAGATGATGTCCGAAATGAAAAAAAATGCAAGCTTGTCAACGATTCCGGTCCCACATTGCAGCAGACATCAAAGCTGAAAACAGATTCACGGAATAATCTTATAGCAAAACTTATGGACAACATATACAACAAATGTTTATTACAATAGATTTAGGTTTTCCTTGGATAGTGTATAAACAAAATCAGTGGCTTGATTTAGGCTTATAGGTCCGACGACTTTTGACTGACAAGGCGCAATATGTCGAACCGCCGGTGTCCTAGAATCCTGTGCACTAATGAGCCAAATGTGTGAAACACACTTTCATCGTAAAAGGGAGAAGTTATTCTCCTATGACATGCACTACAACGACTAGCGTATTTTGTGTCTGAACCTGCCTTGACGTATTAAGAATAGATATGCAAAAACATTCGTTAGAATTCAGCTGTACTAAATGACAAAATATGTCCTAAAATACCTCTTGTACCTTGTATGTGTATATATATATATATAATATATATATATATATACATACACACATACATACATATATATACATATATACATACATATATATATATATATATATATATATATATATAACATACACACATACATATATATATTATGTAAACATGCAGTACTGCAAGAATCAAAACAATAAGTGTATATTCATTCTTCACATTTTCCAATAGTTTTGAATGTGAATGTATCTTTTGCTGTTGGGTTTCATCTTCGGAGAATGACTTCTCCATTCTCGCTTTAGACGATATCTGTTGACAACAGACACGATTCAGTGACGCTGTGTGTGTGTGTGTTGTGTGTGTGTGTGTGTGCGTGCATGCGCGTGTGTGTGTGTGTGCGTGTGTTCTTACCTATGTATGCACATACACACGCATATATGTATGTGTTTGTCTGATTTCTTACACAGAAAATACTCTTCAAACACGCTCTCAAGTTTGTTTTCTTCTTTTTCTTCTTCTCTCTCTCTCTCTCTCTCTATCTATCTATCTATCTTTCTATTCATTTCATCTGACTTTGACTTCCTTTTACTCTTTCACCCTCTCTTCCTCAAAAACCAATGTGTAATCATATACTAAGCGAAATAGACAAATAACCATCAATTTCGGCCACAACTGGCAACACAGGAATTGCTAGAAACATGCGACTCTTCCAGATAACATCAAATTACCTCAGGAATCGTCTGAACCTTGAATTCAGCATGTCTTGTTAAGAAGCTTTATAGAAGACATGTCTAATTCTCAAACAGCTACCATCTGCTAGCTGTAGCTGAATAGACAAATACAAAATCACACACTATTCTCCCATTGGTCTTTTCCGAAGCTCTATAACTGAATACATTTTAGTTTATGACGCAGACTTTGCCACTGAACATGACATTCCACCATGCTGGAGCACCGCTTTGAATGATTTAGTTGAATAGATTGATCCCAGTACTTATTTTTAAGTGTTATATCCGTCCGTCTCTCTTGACGAGACGTTAAGTTACGGGAACGCAAGCAATAAGTGTAACACCCATCTTTTGGATGTTACACTTTGGAAGCGCTAACTTAAGGAAACGTAAACAAACCAACCGGTTGTCAACTGATGGTAGAAAAGCAAACACAAACACACATATACATCTATATACGAGAGGTCCTGGCTTTGGGTAAAAGTAAATACAAGAGTACCAGCTATTTATGATTTTATTCAACATGTTCCCCTCTCAGATTCACATACTTATTGCAGCGGTTTTTCAGTTTTTCTAAGCCCTGTAAAAGAATTTGGAAGATTGGGCCTCCAAACAGGCCTTTTCGCGATACCCTTAAAGCCAGGAAACTTTTCATCACTCCCTCGTATATCTGTGTGTGTATATGCGTATGCGTGTATTTATATAAGTCGGGTTTCCACACAGTTTCCGTCCGCCAAATTCACTCACAAATTATTGCATGGCCTGGAGCTATAGCATTGGGTTGGTGCATAATTATTGCGGCTTTTGTGTTTCTTTTTTTAACAAATTTTATTCAAGAAAACTATAACAACATGTAACAAAAACATCTTGAAGCGATTATTCCGGAGCATATTCACCATCTACTTCAATTACTGCTTCCCATTTGCTTGGCAGACGGTAAGACCGTCATTTAAAGATGTTTTTGTTAGGTATTGTTATTGTTTTTGTTGAATAAAATTTGCTGAAAAAAATCCGCAGTAATTATGCACCAACCCAATATAAGACACTTGCCATAGACGCCGTGCAGTGGAACTGAACCTGAAACCACGTCGTTGCAAAGCGAGCTTTTTAACCACAACTACGCCTGCTTATCACTTCTTTATAATAAATAAATAAGCAGCATAGTATGAGCATCCAACGATACGGATAATTTCTTATTATTGGCTTTGCACATAGGACGGTGGATTGACAAAATCGTGAGAGCATCGGAGAAAAAGCCTTCGTGTTATTGTTTCTTCTGGCTCTAGGGCGGCGAGCTGGCAGAGTCGTTAACACGCCGGGCAAAATGCTCCTCCCCTCAAATTTCCGGCCTTGTGCTATAGCAGAAAGGATTATTTCTTCTGGCTCTTAGACGACGAGCTAGCAGAGTAGTTAACACACCGGGGAAAATGCTTAGTGGCATTTCGTCCGTCTTCACGTTCTAAATTCAAATTCTGAGTTCAAATTCAGCCGAGGTCGACTTTGCCTTTCATCTCTTCGGTATCGATAAAATAAGTACTGGTTCAATACTGGAGTCGGATGCAACCGACTTGGCTGCCCCACCTACCAAGCAATAACATAAAGTACCATTCAGACACAAAGATCGATTTAGTCGACTAAACTCCACACACACACACATACATACATACAAAAACACTACCACCACCACCACCACCACCATTACCAGTTCTCTGAGCTTAGAAACTATTGTAAGCCGAGCACGATTCCCATAAAACGAGAGATAAATGTCCTTCTTGACCCGTTTTACATCAAGTACCTTTAATAGGTCAGATTTCGGGGTTTAGTCAACAGCCTTCAGATGAAAGGGCTCCTATGAACTGACATACCTTTTAACCTCAAGAACACTACTTTCCAGCATGTATGTCACAAAACTGGTCAAAGAATATTTTACCAGCTTCTTTTTTATTTTTTTTTTATTTTTTCCAGGATTTTTCTTTTTTTTTTCATTTTTTTTTTGTACATTTGCTGATTAAAATTGCTATTGATTACTTGTTTTACTGCGCATGCTTATTCGCTTGTGTCAGTCACAATGTTTTCTATTTAACAGCTTACTTTGGGAACTCAACTCCCGGCGGAGAAGTAAAAACACTGCCATGATCTATTTACCTTACACTATGTCTTGATCATCTAAACATAGCAGACCATGAAGGCGGCGAGCTGGCAGACACGTTAGCACGCCGGTCGAAATGCTTAACGGTATTTTGTCTGTCGTTACGTTCTGAGTTCAAATTCCGCCGAGGTCGACTTTGCCTTTTATCCTTTCGGGGTCGATAAATAAAAGTACCAGTTTCACACTGGGGTCGATGTAATCGACTTAATCCCTTTGTCTGTCCTTGTTTGTCCTCTCTATATTTAGCCCCTTGTGGGCAATAAAGAAATATAAACATAGCAGACCATATCCTTTCATTCCATTTCTAGCCATGACCAATATTTTTTTTTGTTTCAAATAAGAATATTAAACTTTAGGCGTAGGAGTGGCTGTGTGGTAAGTAGCTTGCTTACCAACCACTTGGTTCCGGGTTCAGTCCCACTTTGTGGCACCTTGGGCAAGTGTCTTCTACTATAGCCTCGGCCCGACCAAAGCCTTGTGAGTGGATTTGGTAGACGAAAACTGAAAGAAGCCCGTCGTATATATGTGTATATATATATATGTGTGTGTGTATGTGTGTGTTTGTGCGTCTGTGTTTGTCACCTCCAACATCGCTTGACAACCGATGCTGGTGTGTTTACATCCCCGTAAATTAGCGGTTCAACAAAACAGACCGATAGAATAAGTACTAGGCTTACAAAGAATAAGTCCTGAGGTCGATTTGCTCGACTAAAGGCAGTAAACTTTGGAAACCCAGTGGGCTAGAAGAATTCGACTTGCGAATCTTTCCTGCGACCTTCTAAGCACATGCCTGTAATACCGGACATATGGCTCTTTATAGTTCTATGTTTAAGAGATGAAGAATTATGTACATTATTTACATTATTTACATTTGACGGATATTTGTCATCTTATTTGTTGTTAACATAACATTTCGGCTAATATACCCTCCAGCCTTCATCAGGTGTCTTGGTTAAGAGAGCGGGCTACTAACCACAAGATTCCGAGTTCGATTCCAGGCAGTGACCTGAATAACAAAAACAACAACAACAACGAAAAATACCTTAGGAATGAAATGCCAGTTTTGAAATTTCCCCAAGACACTCGATGAAGGCTGGAGGGTATATCAGCCGAACTGTTGTGCTAACAACAAACAAGATGAGAACAAATATCCGTCAAATGTAAATAATGAATATGACTATTTATTTAGTGATTCTGAAATCACGAAAGGATGAAAAGCAAAGCCGACCTCGGATGGGTTTCAATACAAAGAGTAAAGAACCAAAACAATTGCAGTTAACAAATACGATGTCGAATTACTCTCTGTCCCAACCAGTGGTTTCTAAAATGGACGGTACTGCCTTCCCTTAGAGCGGTGGAAAGTTCTAAGGAGGCGTTGAAGAAAAGTGGGGTGATTATGGGTAGCCAAAAGGGATCAGTTAATGCAAAAACAACAAAATAATAGATTAAGTTTTATTTGTGAAATGCAGTGGCTTTGAATTTGCTTCAGAAAGAGGTCTATGTTTGTAGAGAAAAGTTAGTGGTGGGGCACCAGGAAAGTGGCCTGGGTGTCAGGTGGCGGTAACCCTAAAAAGTTTGGGAACCACTGGTCTCAACAATGGTTATATTCTTTTTTTTTTTTTTCAAGATGGGCATTCGTGGTGTGTTTTCTCATTTTTAGTAAATGAAAACTGCCTCACCATCTTTAAATAAAATAGGGAAACTCTCTCTTCTCTGGAATAGTGCGATTTCTTCTTTAGTGGTTCCACCATTCATTAACTGTAACGAAGTTTGTTGATCCTAGTAAAGAAAAATACGATTTCTCTTTGCCATTTTCGATGTGTGTATAGAATAGAAGAAAAAAAATTAATATCCTTATGGTTCCTGCTTTCTCAAAAGCGGTCGAATGAACAGATGGATGGATGGATGGATGGAGTGTATCGCGCGTGACTCGAAACCGAGTCGCTCTCTTGACTCGTTAGAAATTTACCCATTTTATTTACTTTAAGATATGGCTGCACAGTTCCTTAGGTAAGTCTCTACTTTTATATCCCCGGGGTCGACCAATTCCTCCTGAGTGGATCTGACGAGCGGAAACTGTACGGAAGCCGTCGCATACATACATATGTGTGCATGTGTATATACGCGTGTATATGTGTGTATATGTGTGTATGTATATGTGTTTGTGTGTATATCTGTGTCTATATGTGTATGTGTATGTCTGTATATGTGTATGTGTGTATATGGGTATGTGTGCATATGCGTGTATATGTATGTGTGCATACGTGTGTGTATGTGTGTAATGTCCCCCTTCCCCCTCCACTGCTTCACTGCCGTCCTAGTTTACATATGTTCCAATAGCCAAGAGATTCAATGAAAGCTGCTACTACTACCATTGCGGCTGCCGCCACTCCTACTGCCACTACTACAAGAACAATAATAGCAAATTGCAACACTACCATCGAAACAGCAAAAAAAAAAATACAAAAACAAACCAACTCAAATAAACGGCTCTTTTCACTGCAGTCCCAAAAGTAGCAGCAGCAGTAGTAGTAGTAGTAGTAGTAGTAGTAGTAGTAGTAGTAGTGGTGGTGGTGGTGGTGGTGGTGGTGGTGGTAGTAGTAGTAGTAGTAGTAGTAGTAGTAGTAGTGTTTTCGTTCATTGCTGCTACTGCTGTTGCTTATTATTATTATTATTATTATTATTATTTCTTTATTGGCCTCAAGGACCGCAACCGAATGAAAGGCACTTGGGACAAAGACGAAGACAATGGGCGATGCAAACAATACAACAATAACAATTAACCAGGAATAATAGGAAGAAGAAGAATATTCATGGCAAGCATCCCTCACTTTACAGATAGTCGACTATGTGTCAATATTTCCGCTTTCTAAGGACTCTACTTACATATATACACATATATATATATAATACATATGTATATATATATATATACACATATATATATATATATATATATACATACACACATATATATATATATTTGTATATATGTATGTATGTATGTATGTATGTATGTATATATGTATAGCCATATAATAGCTGCACTTCACTGAAAACCGACCTTTTCGGGTCAGGCACATACACTGACTGTTTATTATTCTTATATCAAATGGTGGAAGCTATTATAATATTAAACTCTTACATAATAAACATCACTTCCGATACGTTTTGTACTGTGGTGGTAGTGGTAGTAGTAGTAGTAGTGACAGAGGTAATAGTGGTAGTAATAGTAGTAGTAGTGACAGAAGTAACAGTAGTAGTAGTGACAGAGGTAGTAGTAGTAGTAGTATTAGTAGTAGTGAGGGTGGTAGTAGTAGTAGTAGTATTAGTAGTAGTGAGGGTGGTAGCAGTAGTAGTAGTAGTAGTAGTAGTGAGGGTGGTAATAGTGGGAGTAATAGTGTTAGCGGTAGTGAGAGTGGTAGTGGGAGTAGTGAGGGTGGTGGTGGTGGTGGTGGTAGTAGCAGTAGTAGTGAGGGTGGTAGTGGTGGGAGTAATGGTAGTACCACCACAACAGATGCAACAGTAGTAGTAGTAGTAGGAGGAGGAGGAGGAGCAACAGCAGTCTTAGATATAGAAGTGGTGGTATGAGCAGTGGTTGATAATTCCGATTTTGATTTTGTATTCATCGGTTCAAGCGTTACGCTTCTCTACATGAACCGATGAATACATGTAGAGAACCCGTGCTCTACATGTTGCTTTAATAATGCTATCTCCATGTCAATATTCCTGCATAGGTATTGTCTCCATGCAGTATTCCTACAATAATATCACCTCCATCTTGTATTCCAACATTAATATCGTTATCTCCATGTTGTATTCTCATTAATTATGCGATCTCCATGCATTCCCACACTAATATCATTAACACCATGTTGCATTCCAATTAACATTGTTAATTCCGTGGTATATTCCCGTAATAATATCGTTATCTCCATGTATACTTACATTAATAGCGTTATCCCCATGTTTATTCCCTCGTTAATATTATCTCCAAGTGTTCACACACGAATATCGTTACCTCCATGTTTTTCCACATTAATATCATTAACACCATGTTGTATTCCTATCAATATTGTTACCTCCATGGTGTATTCCCACATTCGCATCGTTACCATGTTGTATTTCCATTAATATTGTTGTATCCATATTGTATTCCAACATTAATATCCTTATCCCCATGCTGTATTCCCACAGTAATAGCGTTACCTCTTAGCTGTATTCTCCCATTAATATCATTATCTCTATGCTGTATTCCCCCATCAATATCGTTATCTCCATGTATTCTCACACTTATATCCTTATCTCCATTATATTCCTATATTAATATCCTTATCGCCATGTTGTGTTTCCACATTAATATCGTTACCTCCGTGGTGTATTCCCACATTCACATCGTTAGCAACATGTATTACCCTATTAATATCGTTATCTCCATCTTTACGTTCTGAGTTCAAATTCCGCCGAGGTCGACTTTGCCTTTTATCCTTTCGGATATTGAGGGAATATACCACGGAATTAACAATATTAATTGGAATGCAACATGGTGTTAATGATATTAGTGTGGAATACATGGAGATAGCATAATTAATGAGAATACAACACGATAAATTAAGTCCAGGTTGCGTACTGGGATCGATCTAATCGACTGGCCCGCCTTCCCCAAAAATTTCGGCCCTTGTGCCTAGAGTAGAAAAGCATGTCGTTATCTCCATGCATTCCCACATTGATATCTTTATCCCCATGTTGTATTCCTACATCAATAGCGTTACCTCAATGTTGTCTTTCTTTTAGCACTCCGTCGGTTACGACGACAAGGCCGGCCCTTTGAAATACAGGTACAACAGAAACAGGAAGTAAGAGTGAGAGAAAGATGTGGTGAAAGAGTACAGCAGGGATCACCACCATCCCTGCCGGAGCCTCGTGGAGCTTTAGGTGTTTTCGCTCAATAAATACTCACAACGCCCGGTCTGGGAATCGAAACCGCGATCCTACGACCGCGAGTCCGCTTCCCTAAACACTGGGCCATTGCGCCTCCACCTCAATGTTGTATTTCCCTCATTAATACCGTTCTCTCCATGTATTCCCACATTAATGTTCTTACGCCAATTTTGCATTCCCACATGAATATCATTACCTCCATATTGTGGCCAATGTTTTTTAGAAAGAATTATAAAGCTTTGTCCTTCTCTTATAAACTGCTACAAAAACTCTTTCTCGTTTTTTTTTTCTCTCACTTTGTTTATCAAGTCTAATTCAAATCGTTTACTGACAGTTATAACGAAATGTTTATCGTTATTTTTTTCTTATTTATTACTTTTACTATTATTTCAACGCTATTAACATTGTCATTGTGTCTATCACAGTGCGTTCTTTTTTACATCACATTTAATGTGTGTGTGTGTGTGTATATATATACGTATGTGTATATATATATATATGTGTGTGTTGTGTGTGTATATCTTTATTCATATATTTGCTATACATTCTATTTCTATATTTTATATATCTAATATATATATATATTTAGTAAATTTTTAGATATCTATTAGATATACATTATATATAAAATATATTATATTTTATATATGTTATTATATATATATATATATATATATATAATAAAAGAATATATATTTTTATTTGTGCATGTATATTATATGTGTGTAGATATATATCATTTAACCTTTTTGATTATTTGTATATAATACATATATAATACATTTATTTAGTATATTATTTTTGTGTGTGTAGATATATATATATGTATATATATACACACACATACAAATATATATATCTATACATATAATTATATACATACACATATATATATATACTTATTTATATGTGTACATATACGTGTGTGTGTGTGTGTGTGTGTGTGTGTGTGTGTGTGTGTGGTGTGTGTGTGTGTGTCTTTAAATTGTGTATTGTTTTGGCCACCATCTTCCTTATTTTTCTTACTGAAAAGAATCTGTTCCGCATTTTTATTTACATTTATTTATTTATATACTCACTCATTCATTTAGTGGTGTGGATTCAAAATCGTTAGAGTGTAGGATAGAATATTTCTCGATTTTTCTTCCGACTTTGTTTGTTATGTTTCAAGTTCAAATCCCGCGGTGATTTAATATTTGCCTTTCTTCCATCCATCCATCCTAGGACGATAAAACAAGGAACCAGTCTAGCACTGGGATCGATAGTTTCGAGTAAGCCCCTTCTCCTTAAATTATACTACATTTCTACCTAAACTAGAAGCCATTTCTATTATCTCACGAATTCGTATACAATTTTCGTGGTTTTCTTTCTTTCTTTTCTTTCATTTTCACGCTGAGAATTAAGATGTGGATTTCAACCCTTTTATAATGAATTCTTCCAATGCATTTCAAGAGAACTTGAGACTTAATACAATTCCAATATTTACGAAGTCCATTCACTCTCTCTCTCTCTCTCTCTCTTTCTTTTTAGATAAGCTGGTTTTCTGTAACGCAACAAATTTCTTTTCGTTTGCAATCAATTCCACTTTTGTGTGTTACGTATCTTCATTTTGTTTGATACGAAGGTTTGCTGTTTTGCAAAGCTTCTTCTATCGCTTCTTAAATAACTTATGTGAATAGCCTCTTGTTGATGACTAATGCGATTCTAAGATTCTTCCCAAGATTTTTCAAATCCACCATGAGGCTCAGAAAGCAAAAAACAAATACAAAACTACTAAAATAAATAAATAAATAAATAAATGAAGCTGATATTGGTCGATGACAGAAAAGAGAGAGAAAGCTTTAATGATGAAAATGGAGAAATATGACTCGTTGAAGCAGAAATAAAATTGAATAATTTTATGAAATGATGCTGCGAAGGAGTAAATCTTTCTTGTTAAACATTTAGTAGCTCAATCTGTTTATCCATAAAATAGAAGAAGAAGAAGAAGAAGAAGAAGAAGAAGAAGAAGAAGAAGAAGAAGTAGTAGTAGTAGTAGTAGTAGTAGTAGTAGTAGTAGTAGTAGTAGTAGTAGTGGTGGTGGTGGTGGTGGTGGTGGTGGTGGTGCGACCGAATAACAGTATTGCTTGAATCTTATTGCAGTTAAATGAAACAGAATTGTGGCCTGCTATGGCAAGCGAAAGAAGTAAAATGTTCGGCTTCTTTTGTTAAGAGATATTGGAATTTTTATGAACACGTTTTAAGATCCTTTCAAGAATAACTGGAGCGAGAAGTGACTTTGACTAGGAATCGAAACCGGCTCGCCGACTTGGCGCATTGTAAGTTTATCTGCTGCTTTGTTTTCTGCAGTTGTGCGTTGTTGTTGCTGTTTATACTCAGGCCAGTCCTCAATAAGAATGCCTATAGTTTCACGTTTAGATTTAGTTCTGTTTTAGGTCTGGTTTCTAGTTTAGGCCAGTATATTTGAGGGGAGGGTGCTAGTCGATTACATCAACCTGAGTACATGACTAGTACTTAATTTTATCGACTTCGTAAGGATAAAATGCCGAGTCGACCTTGGCGGGATTTGAACCCAAAACACAAAGAGACGCAGAGCATGTTTCGGATACTCTAACAACTTCACCGAATCCAACGCTATAAGCAGATGTATAATGGTTTCTTATTTAGTCACCATCGACCCCCAGTTTTTAACTGGTATTTTATTTTATCGCTCTCGGAAGAATAAAAAGCAAAATTGACATTGGCGGGTTTGAACTTTAAGAACTAACAGAAAACCCGCAAAGCGTTTTTGCGACGCTTCTAACGATTTTACTAATCCAACATAGCAAAGAGAGATAATAGAAAGCATCACATCTGCCCTTTCGACATCCGGTCTTATATTTTCCAAATATAATATATCTAAGAATCCATTATCCGTTGTGTCCATTTTTGTAAAGGCAGTGGGGTGGGATTTCTTTATTGGAGGCTTGACTAATATTGGTTTCAAATTCCGACACAAGGCCAGTAAATTTCGGACGAGGAGTAAGTCAATTACAACCTCAGCTCAAGTTTATATTATTAGCTCCTACGTACGTTTCGCTATTATGCTTGCCTGGAGCCCTGCAGGTAGAGTCAACACGGAACACTTTATTGCATTAAGTTATAGAGATGTTAATGTCATTAGTTTTCTATAACTTGATGCAATAAAGTATTTCCCAGATTATCTGTTCCGATTAGACATCCAGCAACAATTGGAACATCTAATGCAGGGCTCCAAGTAACCATAATGGTGAAACGTACGTAGGCACTAATAATATGAACTTGTTTTCATGGTAATTTCTTTTACATTTGGTCTGTATTTTATAACTAGTAACACTACTAAGTATAGTAATTGCTTAACTACTAAACTAAAAACACTGGATGATGATAGAGCGCCAAACATAACAGTAATAATTGTACATCTATCAGCACACATAAGAAACAAGCACATATATATTATATATATATATGACGTGGCTGTGTGGTAAGAAGCTTGCTTACCAACCACATGGTTCCAGGTTCAATCCCACTGCGTAGCACCTTGGGCAAGTGTCTTCTACTTTAGCCTCGGGCCAACAAAAAAGTCTTGGCAGCGGATTTCGTACACGGGAACTGGAAGAAACCCGTCGTGTGTATGTGTCTTTGTTTATATCCTTCCGCCACTTCACAACCAATGGTGGTGTGTTTACATCCCTATGACTTAGCGGTTCGGCAAAAAGGACGGTGGAACAAGTACCAGACTTTACAAAGAATAAGTACATTCGATTAAAATTCTCCAAGGCAGTGCCCCAGCGTGGCTACAGTCTGATTACTGAAACAATTTAAAAACATACACACAAACACACATACACACACACACACACACATATATATATGTATGCATGCATGTGTGTGTGTATATATAATATATATATATATATATATATATATAGGTGTGGCTATGTGGTAAGAAGCTTGCTTTCCAACCACATGGTTCCAGGTTCAATCCACAGCGTGACACCTTGGGCAAGTGTCTACTATAGCTTGGGGCCGACCAAGACCTTGTGAGTGGATTTGTAGACGAAACTGAAAGAAGCCCGTCGTGTATATATATATATATATATAATATTTATAATATATATATATATATATATATATGTATGTATATATATTTGTGTGTGTATCTTTGTGTCTGTGTTTGTCCCTTCACCATCGCTTGACAACCGATGTTGTTGTTTATGTCCCCGAAACTTAGCGGTTCGGCAAAAGAGACCGATATAATAAGTACTAGGCTTACAAAGAATAAGTCCTGGGTCGATTTCTTCGACAAAAGCGGAGCTCCAGCATGGCCGCAGTCAACTGACTGAAACATGTGAAAGTTATGTATGTATAATATATATATATATATATATATAATATATATATATAATAATTATTCTTTCAGTCATGGACTGCGGCCATACTAGAGCACCGCCGAGTAGAGTTAGTCAAACAAACCAACCATACTACTTATTTTAAGTCTAGTATTTACTCTACACTTCTTTTTAACCGAACCGCTGTTACAGGAACGCAAACAAACCAATACCGGTTCCCTAGCAGTGTAGGGGATAAACACAAAGACACTCACACGTACATATGTATAGTGTGTGTGTGTGTGTGTGTGTGTGTGTGTGGTGTGCATCTTCACAATTTCCGTTTAATGAATTCACCAAAACAAGGCATTTATCGGTTTGACGCTAGAATAGAAAACACCTTGATCTGAAAGTCCTCCTCATCAGGACTGAACCTGAATCCACGTAGTTGGAAAGCGAACTTCTTAAGCACACCACCATGTTCTTTTCACATCTTTTCTTTTTACTTTTAATTTTTGTTGTCGGTTTGACGCTAGAATAGAAAACACCTTGATCTGAAAGTCCTCCTCATCAGGATTGAACCTGAATCCACGTAGTTGGAAAGCGAACTTCTTAAGCACACCACCATGTTCTTTTCACATCTTTTCTTTTTACTTCTAATTTTTGTTGTCGGTTTTGAGTTTTTTGTTTGTTTTTTAGCAATATCTTTATAGAAGAGGGAAAGTGGAAGTGGAAGCACTCCGTCGGTTACGACGATGAGGGTTCCGGTTGATCCGATCAACGGAACAGCCTGCTCGTGAAATTAACGTGTAAGTGGCTGAGCACTCCACAGACACGTGTACCCTTAACGTAGTTCTCTCGGGTATTCAGCGTGACACAGAGAGTGACAAGGCCGGCCCTTTGAAATACAACAGAAACAGGAAGTAAGAGTGAGAGAAAGTTGTGGTGAAACAGTACAGCAGGGATCACCACCATCCCCTGCCGGAGCCTCGTGGAGCTTTTTAGTTGTTTTCGCTCAATAAACACTCACAACGCCCGGTCTGGGAATCGAAACCGCGATCCTACGACCGCGAGTCCGCTGCCCTAACCACTGGGCTATTGCGCCTCCACATAGAAGAGGGGGAAAATATGATGGCGAAGAGAAGCAATAAATTTCCTATTTGTTCTTATGTAAAAAAAACCAAATACGATAAGATTTCCAATTCTGTTTTTATCACGTACTTGATTTGAGCTGTTAATGATAATTTTTTTTTTTTAAGTTTCTATCATTCTTTTCTGCTTTTTAATTACTTTTTTGTTTGTTTACCTTTGTTTTTTATATTTTTCTAGTTGCGTTTAATGGAAATTACTTACTGCTAAATTGACTGTTTTAAACTATTTTATAATAGACTAACAGTCGACTTACAGCTGTGATTTTTCTTATATTTTTAACAAATGTAACATTTTTGCCTGTAATCGTCCAAACAAACTGAACTAAAATATCGCATATTAATCTGTTTAATACACACACACACATATATATATATATATATATATATATATATATACATATATATATATATATACTCCACATGTATATTTATACTCCATATATGTTTGTCTATATATTATATATATATATAGATACATACATATATATATATATATAATTCCACATATGTATGTATATACTCCCACACATATATAGGTCTGTGTATATATATATTATACACCTATATATTTAATATATATATACACACCATTATATCTACATATATATATATATATACGCACACACACACACCTATATATCTACATATATATACACTACTATATATCTACATGTATATATATATATACACATATATATATATATACACCTATATATCTACATATATATATACACACACCTATTTATCTACATATATATGACACAAATGTATGTTTAAACGCATATATGTATGCATGCGTTATATAAGTATATATGTATGTGTCTAGGAGGAGCGCATGTGTGTATACATATGTGGATTGTTTGCATGTATGTAGGTGTTATCAAGTGCTACTGATGCACACGTATACACACAGAGGCAGACATGTATATTGTGAAGGTATATAATATGTAAATGTGCATATTATATGAATAATATATTTTCATCATATATATATATAGAGAGAGAGGGAGGGAGCGATAGATAGATAGAGACACACACACACATAATATTATATATATATATATAATATATAATAATATATATATGCATGCAAGTATTACCTATATCATATACATAATATATTAAAAGATGACACTTATACAATATCTTGTAACTACAAAAATTAGTTAAAAATTCAACAATAAACAACACAAATGCAATCATTTTCTCTCTTTTTCTTGCTTTCCTTTTTTTCTATTTTGCAAACAGCATTTTTGAAAGAAAATAACATGGCATATTATTTCTTTGAGAATAAAATAAAATGCGATTAAATTGTAATATACTTCCATTGAAATCGTTGAAGACAACATAGGCGTTCAGCAAAAATAAAGATCTCAAAAATCTATTTAAATTCCAAATGTAAAAGAATCACAGATCGTAATTGCCTTGTAATTATTCTTGTGCTCTCATTGTTAAAGTGTTTTGAAAACCGAAAATAAGTGCGACGTGTTTCTAACGCTGTTAGACTGGTTCTCGCAAATTATGCGGTTTTTCGTCAAAGATTTAATATGATTCTTCAGATGTGTCGCTTGTCCGATTTAAATAGCTTCTCAATTATGACCGGCAAAAAATAGCAGCCATATCTTCCTAGAATTATATCTTCGTGTTTCGAAAAGAAAAAGCTGCGTTGCAGAATATGGTGAAAGATATCTAATGTAAGAAACGACCTCTCTGACCATATATCAGCTACCGGCCAGGTGTCCTCTCACTGTTCAGGGATCGATCGGCTTGCCAACAATTGCCAGTTCCCTCTGTGTTGCATGCATACAATCAGCCAGGCTCTCCATTCGTACACACACGGAGGCGCAGGTGTTGCTGTATAATAAAGAAGTTAGCTTCTCGGCCACATGGTTCTGCGTTCAGTTGTACTGTGTGACCGACTAAAGCCTTATGTGTGGATTTGGTAGACGGAAACCGAAAGAAGTCCGATGTATGGGAGTGTGTCTTTATATCTGCTCCCACAAACTCACACACACACACACACACACACACACACACACACACACAGACACACACACGCACACTATAGCTTGACAACTAGCGTTGGTTTCTGTACATTCCAGTAACTTAGCGGTTCAGCATAAGTGACCAACAGAGTCAAGCTTTAAAAGAACAAATAAGAGGGTTGATTCGTTTGACTAATAAACCCTTTAAGGTGGTGCCCCAGCAATGGCACAATCCAATAACTGAAACAAGATAAAGGATATATAAGGTGTAGAGTCAACAGATGAAAACCAGCTCTATCGGACGCAGGGATAGCTGTATGGTTAAGAAGCTGGCACTGCAACCATATGATTTAAAGTTCAGTCCCACTGCACAGCGCGGCGCCTTGGGCAAATGTTATATACTATAACTCCGTTTTGAGCAATACCTTATAAATGAATTTGATAAACGGAAAGTGTGTGGAAGCTCGTCATTTATACATATATAGTTGCCTATCTTTCCACCCTGACGACGGAAGCCGGGATTTACGGTAACGTTTGTATGCATCCACTACTGGTGGTATATCTTGGACATTTTACACAATCCATCTGCCAACATTACAACTATTACGTAATTCCGACCTCCACCTTCCTAAACAGCTGTCGGACCTGAAATACCATGCCCTCTCCTCTTAGTTTTCTGGTGGTTTTTGTACTACATGTAAATTTGTTCTGGAAATATATAAATATCTATATGTTTAGACACGAGTGTTGATCTGAATATCTTCAAGTTTTGCTTATATATATATATATATATATATTACATGTGTATACATATGTATATTTTATATGTCAAGCCCATGCGTGTATATATGCATCACAATCTCTATATACGTATATGTGTATATATAGATATGAACATGCGTGTGTGACTTTGTCCACCCCTCCTACCGCTTGACAACCGGTGCTGGTTTGTTTACATCCCCGTACCTTAGCGGCTCGGGAAAAAAAGAAAATCCCACAGATTAAGTACCAGACTTAAAAAAAACAAAACAAGAAAGTGCTTTAAAAAAAAAGAAAAGGCTTTAAAAAGGTTTTTAAAAAAGATTTAATCGATTTGTTTGACTAAAACTTTTAAGGCGGTGCCCCTGCATGGCCGCAGTCCTATGACTGAATCAAGTAAAAGAGGAACGATAAAAATATCAAGATCAAAATGCCGAGGAAATAAGAGATTCTCTTCAAGACTAATCCAGCCAACTCATAGCCATAATCAAAGACTGAGGGATTCAGATTTTTCAGCCAGTTCCTCTTTGGTATTCTATATCTTTCCTTCCGTTCGGGTAAAGGAAGAATGTCGTTTGTTTATTTGTTGTTTGTTGTTGTTTGTTTACTTATTTTTGTCTCACGATTTTTTTATTTTTTTATTTCATTTTATGTATATATATTTTTTTACCAATTTATTGCATTCCTGAAGTCTGATGATTACACGTAATATTAGTACAACCCTAAAGGAATGTCGCCGCTGAATCTTAATGGATAAGGTAATTAATTTCAAAAAAGAAACTAAGAAATTCTTTTAGAAAAGTGAAAACGAAGACGGTATATATATAATTACACTATGGCACTTCAATCTTAAAAATCTCCTCTTATCAACGGATCTAAAAGCATCTTTGTTAAAGTGCAAGCCAATCGATAACGCTTCGTCTTCGCGTTGACTCATCTTGTTACACACACCTACAACTCGACAGTCCTTTTCCCGTTCGAACTGAAATTTTACCATTTTTTTCTTTATTTTTATCTTTTTTTTTTTTTTTACCGATACCCACTTCGGTTCATTCATCAGGTCAGGTAGATTCCGTGAACTTATTGATTACACCTGTAAAATATGTTTCTGTGAGCGGGACTCACACAGAGCAATAAAAAATTTCTTCAATATTTGCTGTGGGGTAAAGAATTCTTTATCTGTGGGAGTTCTCTCTCATGCGTATTTCGTTTTAATCAGAATCTTATTCTAAACTCACAGCTGCATATTTGCCAAGTTTATTCACAGTATGTTGTATGAATTTCGTTCTTTTATCACCAGCATCTTGATTTCTACAACGGCAGAAAATAAAATAAGGTTTAAGGACTTTGTAATTTCTTGCTGCATCTGTCAACTTGGGATACATGTATTATTTTCTTAATTTAACAACGAAATATCTACTGTATTCAGTCGTGCTTCGAATATTCCAATATTCCACAACGAATAGATAAACGGACAGGAATCAATATCTAGTTGTTACTGATGTTGCTATTTTTTCTCTTATTCAAATGTTAAACATGAAATGTTTATATCAGAGATCAATTGTCTCGTTCATAAATTTCACGTTTTATTCCCATAAGCTTCCAATCAATAAGTTGATATAATAAGCTTGAAATTTAAAGATGATAAATATCTCACTAAAAGATTGGATTAATTTCCCGTGAATATCAAATTATGTTTTAATTAGTTCAAAGTATTTGCAAAACACGATTTGATATGTGCCAACAAACTCATTAGAAATTTAACAACCTAAATTCATTTCCAAATGTATCCGAGTCAAAGACAGATTTTTCCTTTGTACGTAAACGAGAATTCTTTGTAGGTTTCGTCTCCGTTAATCACTTACAAAGGAAGGGTGGAATAATGGTTGCAAATTCTAGCACAAGGTCAGTGATTTTAAGATGAAGTGGTGTTCGTCTATTCTTTCGAAACCCAGTGCATAACTGGTACTTATTTCATCGACCCCGAAAGACTGAAAGATAAAGTTGACCTCGGTGGAATTTGAACTCAGAAAGTAAAAAACCGGAAGAAATACCACTAAGCATTTCATCCAGCGCGCTAACAACTCTGCCAGCTCTCGCCACCTTAAAAAAATAATAATAATAATAATAATAATAATCCTTTCTACTGTAGGCACAAGGCCTGAAATTGTGAAGCGGGGACTACTCGATTACATCGACCCCACTACATATGTTATCGACCCCGAAAGGATGAAAGGTAAAATCGACCTCGGCGGAATCTGAACTGAGAACGTAGCGACGGGCAAAATACGCTAAGCATTTGGCCCGGCATGCAAAACATTCTGTCAGCTCGCTGCCTTAATAATAATAATAATAATAATAATAATAATAATAATAATAATAATAATAATAATGATGATGATAATAATAATCCTTTCTACTGAAGGCACAAGACCTGTATTTTGTTGGGAGGGGACAAATAGGTTACATCGATCCCACCCCTCAACTAGTATTTTTTTTTATATACCCTGAAAGGATGAAAGGCAAAGTCGACCTCGGCGGGATTTGAACTCAGAACGTCGCGACGAGTGAAATATCGCTAAGCATTTCGTCCAGCATGCTAAGGATTCCACCGTCTTGCCGCCTTAATAATAATCCTTTCTACTATAGGCACAAGGCCCGAAATTTTGAGGGAGGTGGGGGCCAGTCGATTAGATCAACGCCAGTACGCAACGAGTACTAAATTTATCGACCCCGAAAGGACGAAAGGCAAAGTCGACCTCTTAATAATAATAATGCCCTGATGCAAATCAAGGCACTGGCTCTCATAGCTTCTGATCTTAATTGATTGGAGGTGTTATGATACACGTGTTTGACATGGAGTAAAAAGATGAGCTACGGCAAATATTCAGTTCAGTACCAGAGATTTGCTTGTCAGTTATTTGACGTTAATCAACTGAGCATGTCCCTTGTGCATCTTTGATCACGAGCAGAAATAGTGAAGGAGCATCATAGCCATGTGTTGAGAGGAATTCTTTGGGGTTTGAATAATTCACCTTTGGAAACGAGTGTTTCGTTCAACATCCTTAAACAACCCTTATTCAAAGGCCTTTGAGCGGGATGGGCTACTCGACCTGAAGAAAATTCTAACTGGGCCCTACCTGTAAGGTCATGCGCTGTTTATCTTGATATGAAATCACCATGTCGCGCACATATCATTATGATCCATGTTCCTGGTGTACCCTTATCAGACGCGTCATCACGATGGGTATATTGAGCTTCGTATATTTGTACACAAGTGTCACTTTGATGGTATGCATTGCTCTCTCACTCAATAATAATAATAATAATAATTTTGGAGTGGCTGTGTGGTGAGTGGCTGTGTGGTAAGTAGCTTGCTAACCAACCACATGGTTCCAGGTTCAGTCCCACTGCGTGGCACCTTGGGCACGTGTCTTCTGCTATAGCCCTGGGCCGACCAATGCCTTGTGAGTGGATTTGGTAGACGGAAACTGAAAGAAGCCCGTCGTATATATGTATATATATATGTGTGTGTGTTTGTGTGTCTGTGTTTGTCCCCCTAGCATTGCTTGACAACCGATGCTGGTGTGTTTACGTCCCCGTTACTTAGCGGTTCGGCAAAAGAGACCGATAGAATAAGTACTGGGCTTACAAAAGAATAAGTCCCGGGGTCGAGTTGCTCGATTAAAGGCGGTGCTCCAGCATGGCCGCAGTCAAATGACTGAAACAAGTAAAAGAGTAAAGAGTAAGGCCAGCAAGTTCAGGGGACGTGTTAAGTCGATTAAATCGACACCACTGCTCAACTGGTACTTATTTTGACGCCCTTGAAAAGATGTCGCCCTCGGCGGAATTTGAACTCGGAGCGTAAAGAGCCACATGAAATACCGCTAATCATTTTGTCCAGCATGGTAACGACTCTACCAGCTCGTTGCCTTTTCGTGGGGGTGGGTGTGGAATAAAAAAAAAACCTTCACTATAATCTGATTGTCTGTAATATGACGAGACTTTAATATCGACGCGAGTCTTTAATTCGATGCGTTTCTCAGTTTTCAGCGAAGAGAAGATGCTGCCATTTCTGTTTCTTCGTTTGATGCTTTTTCTTTTTGTTTTCTTCTTTTACCCCGTTCCTCAGTTTTCGTTCTGAACACATCATCATTCATCTTGGGAAGTAACGAACAAGTAGCTAATGATAGATAACCGAAACGCCACGAACAGCTTTCAATCTCTGACCCTGCCGTCGAACCATACACTTACGTATTTCTGCTTATTAGTCAGAGTAACAGGAGGAGGAGGAAGTGGGGTATGAACTGGTGGTGGTGGTGGTGGAAGAAGAAGAAGAAGAAGAAGAAAGGAGGAGGAAAAGACAGAAGGAAGAGAAAGAGGAGGAAAAGAAAGTAAGAAAGAAAAGGAGGGGTAAAGGAGGGAGGGGAAGAGGAAGAAGAAAAAAGACGAAGAAAGAAAGAAAGAAAGAAAGAAAGAAACGAAGGAAAAGACAGAAGAAGAAGAAAGA
This sequence comes from Octopus sinensis, assembly GCF_006345805.1. Classification (NCBI taxonomy): domain Eukaryota; kingdom Metazoa; phylum Mollusca; class Cephalopoda; order Octopoda; family Octopodidae; genus Octopus; species Octopus sinensis. The sequence continues at coordinate 57,554,037 of NC_043012.1, read as the reverse complement.
GAAAGAAGAAGGAAAAGAAGGAAGAGAAAGAAGGAAAAGAAATGAGAAGAAGAAGAAGAAGAAGAAGAAGAAGAAGAAGGAAAAGAAAGAAGAAGAAGGAAAAGAAAGAAGAAGAAGGAAAAGAAAGAAGAAGAAGGAAACGGAAGAAGAAGAAAGAAGGAAGAGAAAGAAGAAGAAGAATGTCAAAAAAAAGGACGCGAGTTCATCTGAAAGTTTTCGCTCTTATCACAGATGACGTCGCAGTCGTCATCGTCGTCGTCGTCACATTACTTTTCTTTCTTTTCTTTTTTTCCATTTTTCACCCGAGTTTGTCTCGCTAGACAAACTAGAGTGTATAGGGTTAAGTGAAAGTGAGCAATGTGATTAATTCTTACCGAAACGAACCAACTCTTTTCCCCTATTAATTTGTTTGCTCTGTGTCGCCCTCAATTCATCATAATAGATCATATCAATATCTCTCGTCTTCCTGACACACATTTTACAATCATATATGAAAAATTTCTGACAAATCTACCGAAGCTTGTCTTCTTCCCAAAATATATCTATATATATATTTTGGTGATTAAGAGATGGTACAGTGAGGAAGACATCTTTGTATCGTTTCAACAGACAAAATAAAGTAAAGCACAATATTATAAGTAATATGAGAATTAAGAAGCTTCGTTTTATACTTCTATTTATTTTAATATATGTTCCTCGAATAACTGAGTTGAGTACTTGACACAACACCGAGTTTTCGCACCGGTCGATATGAACTTGAAGCCAGACACACATACATACCTAAAAATATACACGTGGCACTCCGTCGGTTACGACGACGAGGGTTCCAGTAGATCCAATCAACGGAACAGCCTGCTCGTGAAATTAACGCGCAAGTAGCTGAGCACTACACAGATACGTGTACCCTTAACGTAGTTCTCGGGGAGATTCAGCGTGACACGGAGTGTGACAAGGCTGGTCCTTTGAAATACAGGTACAACAGAAACAGGAAGAGTGAGAGAAAGTTGTGGTGAAAGAGTATAGCATGGTTCGCCACCCACCCACCCCTACCGGAGCCAGTTAAGGAATCCTACGACCGCAAGTACGCTGTCCTAACCACTGGGCCATTGCGCCTCCACACCTAAAAATATACATACGTGTGTGTGTATGTAGTCTTTCACTTGTTTTCGTCATTTGACTACGGCCATGCTGGAGCACCACCTTTAGTCGAACAAATCGACACCAGGTCATATTCTTTGTAAGCCTGGTCTCTTTTGCCGAACCGCTAAGTTACAGAGACGTAAACACACCAACATCGGTTGTCAAGAGATGGTGGGGGAGACAAACACTTATACCCATATACATTATATATACGACCCACTTCCCATAGCAGTAGAGCAATGACACTTGGCACAGTTATTAGTCTTTTCCTACATAGGAACCACCCAGAGTTACGCATTTCTCCCATCGTTTGATGCAGCTCTGAAGACCGTTTTTGTAGAAGACCCCAGCTTGGTCCTCCAACCACGACGTGACTTCAGAAATCAAGGCTGCATCATCTGGGAAACGCTTTCCTTTCAAAAACAAATTCATGGCTGGGAAGAGGTGAAAATCAGAGGGTGCAAGGTCAGGGGAGTAGGGGGATGGGGGATGAGTTCATAGCCGCACGCCTGTGCTTCTGATCTGGCGACACGCGAGTTGTGGATCGGAGCGTTGTCCTGCAGGAGGAGGATGTCTTTGCTGATCTTGCCCCGCCTCTTGATTTTGATAGCTTCTCTTAATTTCCTCAAAAGTGAAGCATAATAGACTCCTGTAATTGTGGCACCCTTTGCCAGGAAATCTGTTTTCACTACTCCGTCCTGGTCCCAGAAGACTGTAAGCATGACCTTGCCAGCGGAGGGCTGCACCCTTGCCTTCTTTGGAGGAGGTGAGTCACGGTGCTTCCACTGCATTGACTGGGCTTTGGTCTCTGGATCATAGTGATGGACCCAGGTTTTATCCTATGCCATCAGTCTTTTGAAAAATTTTGACTCATCTTCTTGGCACATCTCCAAATTCATCCTCGAGCAATCGACGCGTTCTTGCTTCTGGAAAGGTGTGAGCAACCTGGGAATCCATCTGGTAGACACCTTTTGCATATGCAAATGGTCATGAATGATATTTTCCACAGACCCGGTACTAATCTTGACCTCATGGGCTATTTGGCGAATAGCTATGCGTCGATCTTCCAAAATGGCAGCCTCAACTTGACAGACAGATGCCTCATCAATGGCAGAAGGGGGTGACCAGATCTGGGAGCTGTTTCCACAGAGTTCCGACCATGTTTGAATTCACGATGCCAGCGTTTTACAAGGTCATATGATGAGGCATCATCACCAGAAGTTACTTTCATTTCATCAAAAGTCTCCCGTGGTGTGCGTCCTTTCAAATACAAAAACCGGATCACTGCTCGACACTCAACATGCTCCATTTCACACTTGACTCAGTTCAAACACCTGTAAATCGGAAACCACAATTAGTTCAGAGCTGTAATTTGCCACTTAATCTATAGAGATATAAATAATTGCACATGCAAAATTTCAGCTAGATCAAAAAACTGCAAGTGGGTCAGGGGCATTACTTATTGAACACCCCTCGTATATATATATATATATATATATATATATATATATATACGCATATATGTATGTGCATATATACACACACACGCAGGCGCGCGCGCGCATATGTGGGTACAGAACGTCATCAAACAGTAAATAACATGAAATACGAAAGCAAATGAGTTCAATACGCAAACAACGAGAGAAACAAATGAAAAACAGAAGTAACATAAAGAACGACCCTTCGTCAGTCGTCGGCTGTCTATCTACTCCTCATTTCGAGCATTGAACGACAATATGAGTCTTCGAAGACAGTTGCTTCCATACGCGCCAAAATAAAATTTAAGATTTATGGAGGGTCAAAGTTTGGAAAGTACAAAATAGAGGTCGTTCATCCTTAGAATTACCAAATAGCCGGTAGTATTCCAACTCTAGGCTCAGGCATTCAACTTGTGTAATAAATAAAAGTTGAATGAATAGTCAACTGGAAGGAATACGTTTATTAAATAGCTGTCTAAGCGTACTCCTTCCTGGTGGGCCCGAGGCTATAGCAGACCACTTTCCTAAAGTGCCATGCAGTGGAACTGAACACGGAATCATGTGGTTGGGAAGCAAGCATCTTAACACACAGCCACTCGTGCATCTCTCTCTCTCTCTCTCTCTCTCTCTCTCTCTCTATATATATATATATATATATATATATATATATATATATATATATATATAATATACACACACATACACAAATACATGTACATATACTCTTTACTTGTTCCAGTCATTTGTCGAGCAACTCGACCCCTGGACTTATTCTTTGTAAGCCCAGTACTTATTCTATCGGTCTCTAAGTGACGGGGACATAAACACACCAGCATCGGTTGTCAAGCAATGCTAGGGGGACAAACACAGACACACAAACATACACGCACACACATATATATATATACATATATACGACGGGCTTCTTTCAGTTTCCGTCTACCAAATCCACTCACAAGGCTTTGGTCGGCCCGAGGCTATAATAGAAGGCACTTTCCCAAGGTGCCACGCAGTGGGACTGAACCCGGAACCATGTGGTTGGTAAGCAAGCTACTTACCACACAGCCACTCCTGCGCCTATATATATATATATATATATATATATATATAGGTACATTATATATATATAATGCCACAACACAACGAAGACTGTGCCATATGGTGAGAAATGAACTATAATAGATAAATAAAATACCGTGCAGTGGGACCGAACCCGGAACTACTTGCTCGTGAAGCGAACTCGTTAACCCACACAGCCGCACCTATTTTAACACTTTTATTTGATTCAGTTATTTGAGTGCGGCTATGCTGGAGCACCGCCTTTAGTCGAGCAAATCGACCCCAAGACTTATACTTTTGTAAGCCTAGTACTTATTGTATCGGTCTGTTTTGCCGATCCGCTAAGTAACGGGGACGTAAACACATCAGCATCGGTTGTCAAGCGATGGTGGGGAACAAACACTGAAACACACACACACATATATATATACATATACATATATACGACGGGCTTCTTTCAGTTTTCGTCTCGTCTACCAAATCCACTCACAAGGCTTTGGTCGCTCCCGAGGATATAGCAGAAGACAGTTGCCCAAGGTGCCACGCAGTGTGACTGAACCCGGAACCATATGGTTGGTAAGCAATCTACTTACCACACAGTCACTCTATTCCGTCAGCTCAGCATTGTGTAGCATTTTGATAAAAAAATAAGCCAGCCATGGCCATGACGTTTCCGTTAGGTACAATGGCTTTCTCGCTGTTAGTTGAAGTCGGTGCAGGTGAGACATGATTGCTGTTCCATAATGGTGATGATAATGATGATGGTGGTGCTGGTGCTGGTGCAGGTGATGACGGTAGTGGCAGTGATGATGATGAGGATGATGTCGATGACGATGATTATGGTGATGGTGGCGGTGGTGGTAACGATGTCAATGACAACGATGATGATGGTGGTGACGACGGCGATGATGAAGATTACAATGATAACGCTACAAATGATGATGGATAAAGATGATGATGATGCTATTGTTGATGATAATGGGGGAAAGGGTTGCTAATGTTACTAATAATGATAACTGTTTCAGTGATGAGGTGTTGAATGTTAATTATTTTTTACAATACACCTCTTACTTCACCTCCTAATTATCATCGTCATCATCATCATCATGAAAGAAAAGAATGACTGCTAAAATGGAATCAGGTGAATGACACTGTTTGGTATTTGAATGATAAACCTACCAGGCGTAGGAGTGGCTGTGCGGTAAGTAGCTTGCTTGCGAAGCACATGGTTCCGGGTTCAGTCCCACTGCATGGCACCTTAGGCAAATGTCTTCTACTATATAGCCTCGGGCCGACCAAAGCCTTGTGAGTCGATTTGGTAGACGGAAACTGAAAGAAGCCTGTCGTATATATATATATATATATATATATATGTGTGTGTGGTGTGTGTGTGTTGTGTGTGTGGTGTGTTGTGTGTGTGTGTGTGTGTGTGTGTGTGTGTGTGTGTGTGTGTGTGTGTGTGTGTTTGTCCCCTCAACATCGCTTGACAACCGATGCTGGTGTGTTTACGTCCCCGTAACTTAGCGGTTCGACAAAACAGACCGACAGAATAAGTACTAGGCTTACAAAGAATAAGTCCTGGGGGTCGATTTGCTCGACTACAGGCGGTGATCCAGCAACTGACTGAAACAAGTAAAAGAGCAAAAGAGTATTTAAGACGATTTTTCTTTCTTTTTTTTACCTCAAAGACTTATTTCGCAAAATAACTCACCCTGGGTGCAATATGCGAAGTTGGAGTGCATCTACTATACCCGTGCGTCTTTGCTGCTATCAAATACGGTAATCTGTGTGTGTGTGTGTGTGTGTGTGTGTGTGCGCGTGTGTGTGTGCACGTGTGCATGTGAATTATGTCACGAGAATAGCCAAGTGGTTAAGCTCGTTTCGCAATCAACAGTCCCCGGGTTCAATATCACTTACTGATATTTTGAACAAATTTTTTTGAGGGGTGAAGGAATTTTGCATGAAGGGAGGGAGTTTTGTGGGGAGGAGGTGTGGTATTTTTTATGGTTTAGAAGGGGTTTTATGCTTTTGTTACTTTGATTTTTGTTTCTTGTTTTGTTTTTTGTCTTTGGGAGGATATGTTTTCTTTAGATTTTGGTGATCTTCGGAGGTTTGTTGAGTTTGGGAGGGGTTCTTTTTGGAGGGGGAGGGGGGATTGTTCGTTGTTTTCACATAGCACTGGAATGAGTCATACTTTGTGACATTGGGTAAACGAAAAATGTCTGTATAGTTTGTACCAGTGATTCAAAAACATAGCCTAGTCATAAACTGTGTCGTGCTGATTCTAAACGAGAACTATTACATTTAAGGCTATACGTGTCTGTGGAATACTCAGTCACTCATTTGTCCAACAATTCAATGAGCAAACAGCTTAGTTCGGTTAATTACTCGAAAAACAGCAATCCCCATCTTACCGTCGAAACCAACGGAGATCCATTAAGGGTAAGCAATTATAATGGTTTCAAATTTTGGTTACAAGGCCAGTAATTTTAGGGGAAGAGGGTAAGTCGATTATATCGACCCAAGTGCTCAACTAGTACTTTATTTTATCGACTCCCGAAAGGATGAAAGGTCAAAGTCAACCACGGCAGGATATGAACTCAGAACGTAATAAGTCGGAGGAAATGCCGTTAATAATTTTGTCTGACGCTCTAACCGGTCTGCCAACTGGCCACTTTAGAGTGAATAATTATAATTCTTTCTACTCTTACTTAGCACAAGCCCTGCATTTTTTGGTTTAGCCGATTACGTAGACCCCAATAATAAACTGGTACTTATTTCATTATCCTTGGAAAGAAAGAAAGTCGAGGAAGAGAAGAAAGAAAGTAAAGAAAGAAGAAAAGAAGAAAAAGAAAAGAAAGAAAGAAAGAAAGAAAGAAAGAAAGAAGAAAGAAGAAATAAAGAGAAGAGAAAGAAGAAGAAAAGACAAGAAGAAAGAGAAAGAAAGAAGAAAAGAAGAAAGAAAGAAAGGCAAAGTCAAGCTCGGAGGAACTCAGTACGGAAAGACGGACGAAATGCCGCTAAGCAATTTGTCTGGTATGCTGACTATTCTTGTTTCTTTATTGCCCACAAGGGGCTAAACATAGAGGGGCAAACAAGGACAGACAAATGGGTTAAGTCGATTACATCAACCCCAGTGCGTAACTGGTACTTAATTTATGGACCCCGAAAGGATGAAAGGCAAAGTCGACCTCGGCGGAATTTGAACTCAGAACGTAACGGCAGAAGAAATGCCGCTAAGCATTTCGCCCGACGTGCTAACGTTTCTGCCAGCTCGCAGCCTTCATGCTGACTATTCTGTCAGGTCACAACCTTTAAGTAAGCAATTATAATACAAAGTATTCGGTGGAATTAATCACATCACATGATATGAGTATATAAAATAAGAGAGAGAAATTATTGATAAAACTCCGCGAGTTTCTGGAATACTCAGCCAGGCATTTGCTCTATATAATTCAATGAGCAGACAGTTCCGTTAATTAGTTAGTCGAAACCGACGGAGATCCATTGAGATTAAGCAATTATAACACAAAGCATTCGGTGGAATTAGTCACACGACATGAGTGTAGAAAGCAACACAGACAGACAAATGATTCATGGCGTCTTTTGTTAGATCATGGACGGATCTGCGTTCCGGAAGGTGTTATACAGAAAGGGAAAAGACAATTTGCTTTCAAGACGACAGTCTCAGGTTATAGTGGGGAATTTCCCTGTCACAGAAGAAAGAAGGTTATCATTATTATTATTATTACAATAGAGGAATTTCTATTTTTCTTTCTCATCGCTATCTGTACCTGTTTCCTTTTATATTTCTTCTGTTTCATCTTTTTCTTTGACGGGTTCTTTAAAAATTTGTTTTTATTATTTAAATTCTCTAAGAATAATAGTAATAATAATGAAAATTAGAATAAAAATAATGTTTATTATTATTATTATTATTATTATTATTATTATTGTTTTTCGTCGGCAGTTACTAACTGACATATATATTCACGAAACACTCGGGCCTTGAGTCACTAAGTGAATTCTGCCGATCGAAAATTTTGCGCGTGTTTGTGTGTGTGTGTGTAGCTTGCTTCCCAACCACATGGTTCAGAGTTCAGTCCCGCTTCATGGCACTTTGGGCTAGAGTCATTAGCTATATATTCTAGTCGACCACCGTACAATTCGTAGAAGGAAACTGAAAGAAGCCCACCGTGTGTGTATGTATGTGTGTGTGTGTGTTTATCTGCCACCACCGCTTGACAACAGGTGTTGGTTTGTTTACGTTCCCGGAATTTAGCGGATCGGCAAAAGCGACCGATAGAATAAGTGCCAAGCTTTAAGATAAAAGACTAGTTTTGACTAGTTCGACGAAGCCCTTCAAGGAGGTGGCCCGGCATGGCCACAGTCCTATGATTGAAAGAAGTAAAAGATGTACCTGTGTGAATGTATGTGTGCATGCATATATATATATATATATATACACACACTAATTTATAATTATAAATTGATATAAAATGTTACAGGTAAGTTTTTTATTTCCTGCTGGTCACTTAATAAAATCATTAAAATTATCCTTAATTTTATATTATATATATATATATATATAGAAATATAGAAATATATATAATATATATATATAATTATATTATTATATATATAGAATATAGAAAATATATTACTATATATATATATATATATATAGAAATATAGAAATATATATATATATATAATATATATATATAGAAATATAGAAATATATATATAAGTATAAAGAATGGAAGAAAAAATAAAAGTATAGACGTTACTTATTCCAGGTTGGTATATATCCAATAAAAATTCTATAGGTTGTTTCCAAGCCTAATTAAACCAAAACAAAACGAAATCACAAATTAGGCTTTTCCTCGGGAATTCATTCATTATTGCAACGAATGGGTTCTACCAACAAAAATATAAAGACCTTTACAATAGCCAAGGTAGTAATAAACAGTCAACAATTGAGGAGGAGTTAGACTTTTTTTTTGGGGGGGGGGGGGTTAGTTTGTCCCGTATTTGTCTCTCGTTGTGTATTTACGTACTTTTTTTGGTAAGTAGCTTCCTTACCAATCACATGGTTCCGGGTTTCAGTCCCACTGCGTGGCACCTTGGGCAAGTGTCTTCTACTATAGCCTCGGGCCGACCAAAGCCTTTTGAGTGGATTTGGTTGACGGAAACTGTCTATATATATATATATGTATATGTGTGTATATGTTCGTGTGTCTGTGTTTGTCCCCCCCCCAACATCGCTTGACAACCGATGTTGGTGCATTTGCTGAAACGCTAAATTGCGGGAACGTAACCAAAGCAACACCTGTTAAGTGGTGGTGGAAGATACACATACACACACACAATTTACGATGAGCTTCTTTCAGTTTCCGTCTACCTAATCCACTCTCAAGGCTTTGACCTAGGTGCCACGCAGTGGGACTGAACTTGAAATCATGTAGCGGGAAGCAAGCTTCTTACCACACACCCAAGCCTGCGCTTATACACCCACACACATTTACGATGGGCTTCTTTCAGTTTTCGTTTACCAAATCCACTCACAAGTTTTCGGTTGGCCTGAGGCTATACTAGAAGACTCTTGTCCAAGGTGTCAAACAGTGGGTCTGAACCTGAACCATGAGGTTGGAAAGCAAGCTTTTTACCACACATCCAACTCTGCGCCTACACACACACACACACACACACACACACACACACACACACACACACAATCATGTTTTTGAGTTCTATTTGTATAACCAAATCTATTTTTGAAATATGTATTTTGATTCTTTTCTTACTTTATTGAAGAGACTGCGTGTGTATGTGTGTATGTGTGTGTGTGTATGTGTGTGTACCCGCAAAATCAAACACACACGTACAGCTGAAGGCGCTTATTGTGATCACTTCAAATGACAGTATCAAGTGATTATATAGCAATAATAAAGGCGGCGAGCTGGCAGACACGTTAGCGCGCCGGACGAAATACTTAGCGGTATTTCGTCTACCGCTACGTTCTGAGTTCAGATTCCGCCGAGGTCGACTTTGCCTTTCATCCTTTCGGGGTCGATAAATAAAGTACCAGTTTCGCACTGGGGTCGATGTAATCAACATAATCTGTTTGTCTGTCCTTGTTTGCCCCCTCTATGTTTAGCCCCTAGTGGGCAATAAAGAAATATATATAGCAATAATATTCTGAGTGTGCTTGAGACCCAAAAGCTTTGATAACAATAACCGTTTGATAACATTATTCCCTTTGTGATACCATGCAGCATTCGTAATGTGTGTGTGCGCGTGCGAGCGTTATATTGCTTGAAGCTCCACATTTACTTCGTTACTGCTCGGAGTTTTTCGTAGACTACCTTTTTTTTTTACTCTCTTGTCTGCAACATCCAGACGTGTGTGTGGTGTGTGTGTGTTTGAAATTTCGATATCGTTTTAATAATTTGGAGTTTCTTTTCGTATATATTAATTTATTCATCTGTCTATTTATATTAATACCTTCTGGACTTATCGTTTTCAGTATTTCGCTTTTGTTAAAATGACAATGAATATAATATAAAGAGTACTATGTGGGTGACGTGCGAGGGTGGGTAGAGGTGAGTACGAGAATGTATAGATATATAGACAGATAGATAGATAGATAGATAGATAGATAGATGCAAAAACGGTGAGACAAACCTATGACAGGAGAGGGCGGTAAGGAAGGGAGGTAACAAAAGATGAGAAGTGGGTGGAAAATAAGGAGGGTGAGAGATATGAGAAAGAAAGAAGAAACGTGGCGTAAGCCCTATTCAAAAGTGAATCAGAAACGAACATCCCATCATTTGATCAACCCTTACTCCTCTCTCCTAATCTACTTTACTCTTCTCAGCTCTACTAGTTCCTAAAAACACCCAAGTTTCTTCCCCCCTGTCCCCTGCTCTCCTAAATCCTTTGCCGCTTCTGTCTCCTTATTTTTGTTTTTATGATTTCTGGGGTTTTTTTTATGTTTAATGTCTTCTTTCTTATTATTCCATCAATAAAATGCCGACACAGGAGCTGTTTGTAAAAAAAAAAAAGGCGGCGTGAACAAGTGGAACGAGAGATTAAGAGAGAGAGAGAGAGAAAGAGAAAGGCAGGCGGTGTTGGTAGGAGAGATAAAATATTAAGGTATATATGTCGTCAGTCAGTCAGTAATTGAAGATAGAAGGGAAAAAAGGAAAAGAAGAGGTGATGATGATGATGAGGAGGCGGAGGAAGGGGAGAGAGAGAGTGTAATGGATGGGATAGGGATGGTGAGGTTGAGGTTGAGATGAAGGTGAGTGAGTAGTGACAAAGAGAGAGAGGGTGGAGAGCGTATTTCAGTATTTCAATCTGAGAATAAGGGGAAATAGAAAGCGGGTATATTGCAACAAGAAAGAGAGACAGACAGACAGAGAGCGAGGGGGCGAGAGTGGTGGGGGAGGAGAGGATGGAATACCAAAGTATTTTAATCATATTTTAGAGAAACATTTTTCTTGTTTCTTTTATGATTTTTACTATGTTTTTTTTTTTTCATTTTTTGGGGTTTTTTTTGGTTCTGAAAGAAAACTTGATGGTAAAAATAAATTATCGCTATAAAGAAACGATCATTATTATTATTATTATTATTATTATTATTATTATAAAAAGAAAATAAATAAAAATGAAAAATAGAAATATAATAAATCATTATAAATTATGATTATCATTTATTATTATTATCATTATTATTATTATTATCTTTTTCATATTATCATTATTGAGGACGAGAGTGGGGGGAGTGATGCTCCTGGTGTTTTGCTATTGTTGAATATATATGTCTATCGTTATTCTAAAGGTAGTGATCTTGATGATGATGATGATGACGACAATGATGATGATGATGTTGACGATGACGACGACGACGGCAATAACGATAATGAGGACGATGAGGAGGAGGAGGATGGTGACGACGTGGTGATGATGATGATGAGGAGGAGGAGGAGCAAGAGAACAAGAGAGGAAAAGGAAGAGGAGGACGAGAGAGAGAGCGACGACGTTGACGGAGATTGTGATAAGAATGACTTTCCTCCTCCTCCTCCCCCTCCTCATCGTCTTCTTCGTACTCGTCATCGAATGGAATTATGATAGATCATCATCATCATCATCGGCAGCAGCTGTATCATTGGCACCGTCGATAAGAGTCAAAGCAACGGGGGCCCAAAATATGTCGCAAAAATTCGCATGAAATAATATCGTTGACGTCCTTTAGTAACGTCAGAGGTGGATCACTTCTCCGTGATCAATCGACCGTGATCAATCTCTTAAATCATACATGTCTATAAAAAAAAAAAGAATAATAAATAACGAAACAAAACAGAAATGACACACTGTGCAACGTAGTCCTAAATATGTATAAAAACAAAAGGCATGATAGTCACGGTTGGGACACTTTTGATCATTTGTCTGCTTGATCAGCTGACTTAGGACAAAACAACACCGTTGTCTTTTAATTGTTTAGATAACTACCAGTCACATTTTCCGTTATCAATTTATTAGGTCCGCGTGCCTACAAACACAGCCAGGCTGAAATAATTAATGTATTCTTCCATGAGTGAATAAAAAATTCTCCCAACTTAAGATGGGCTCCTTAGATACTAACATGGGCCCACATATATGGACTCTAATGGCGCGGGGGCCCACTTACCATCGGGCAAGCTAGCAACCTGGCCAGTCCACCACTATATATATATATATATATATATATATATATATATAGTTAATCCAAACATGAAAACACAAGGAGAAAACACAACAATACGAGGACGTGGAACAAATATAGTATTATAGGACGCTCAGGAAAGAAGGGAAGAAGGAGGGTTTAACGTTTCGAGCGGAGCTCTTCGTCGGAAACATAGGAGAAGGAAAGATCCAGAGAAGGGATATATGGGTGAGGCATGCATACAGACAGAGACAGATAGATAGATAGATAGATAGATAGATAGATAGATAGATAGATAGATAGATAGATAGATAGATAGATAGATAGATAGATAGATAGATAGATAGATAGATAGATAGATAGATAGATAGATAGATAGATAGATAGATAGATATAAAGCAAGTCAAATACGAAAAAAAACCAATGCCAAAAGCTTAAATGACGTCCACATTTAATAATTATTAAGTTCACAATCAACAACAGAAACAAGTGAAGGAGTAGATGTTATGGAATAAAAGTAGAACGTTGCGGACACCATCTTTTCTCGATGTTGGGTAAGGTGATAATAAAAGATGAGAAAAAACACAGGTTGGTAAGGTTCACATGATCGACTTTTGACTCGCTTGAAGTGTGTGCGTGGGGGGGGGCGTGTCTGTGTGTGTGTGTGGCCATCATCTAAGAATCCATGGGTGTAGAAAAAAAACAGGCAGACGGACATTTATCAATGCAGTAGGTATATGAAGTATTTATTCAATACAGTATTATAGACCCATTTTAGCCGATTGTAACAAACGGTTTCGTACACGAGAATTTAGGGGCCAAATCTTGACACTCATCAGAGTATGTATCTGGAGTGACATTCTTTTCCCTACAGCCTTTCTCATAAATGCTCATATTGATTTTTCGTAAACTTTCGTGCACGGAACCGATTATTAAATCGGCTAATATTAAGTCTATAATACTGTACTCTCTCTCTCTCTCTCTCTCTCTCTCTCTCTCTCTCTCTCTCTCTCTGTGTGTCTGTGTGTGTGTGTGTGTGTGTGTATATATATATATATCAGAGTGAGAGATACATACATACACAAAATCTGTGTGAACTTGGTTTCCTGATGACTCACCTCTGATACTGAATAACGTGTTAGACATTTATAGGATGCAAATTAGTGGCCCCAAATTTTGGGAGTTACTACATTTGATGTATATATAAACGAACTGGTTCTTTGTTTTTTTTCTGGGAGGGATCAGCTGATGAAAACACCTCTGATGAGATCACAATAAGGGTCGAAAACCGACTATGGCTGTTCACTAGTTATTTTCAACCAAAGGAGAAATAGTACATTTGACATGTTCGTACGCTTACCACGAAGGTTAACACTATATATATGCATATGTGTGTGTGTGTGTGTGTGTGTGTATGTATGTATGTACACATGTACAGACACACACACATACATATGTACATATACAGATGTGTGTGTGCCTTTCGCTGATGTATATAAGAAAGTAGATACGATTGTCCTTGAATCTTCCCGTCACCCTATATCCAACATCATCTTTGTTTCCCTAGTGACTTCTACTCCATTGCATAAATTGAAATGGTCTCCTTCTGTGCTGGATTTAGACTTAAGCAAAGCCGTATACTGTGTAAAACCTGGAGACCGCTTGTAAACAAATCCGCCCCACAAGGCCACACACACATTGAAAACACATTACTCTTAATTATATCGAAGCCCTTGTGAATTTAGAGGCCCTTAAACTGCAGCTTAAGTTTATGCCTAAATCCACCACAAGTCTCGCAGTAGTGAATTTTAAAACCTCTGTTACAGCAAGATCTGTTTAATTTATTCTTGAATATATTAATATATTTTGAATGTAACAGTAACTGAAGAAGGCTATCAAAATGTTTATATTTATACAAAGTTTAAAGTGGCTGTATTTTTGAGTTATAAATGAAGTACCGTTTGGAGTTAGGTTTCTTTATGTTGACTTGATTTTAGTTATGCATTTATTAATGTATTCCTTATCAATAAAATATTTCCAGTGACGCGAAGGAATGGTTTGTTTTGTTTTGTTTGTTTGTTTGTTTGTTTTTTTGGGGTTTTTTTTTTGTTATTTAGGAAGTGCAGCCAAGAGTAAAATATTTTAAGAAGCACTGATTGGTAAAAAATATTCCTGTAGAGTGAAAATGAAGTGAGTTATTGACGGAAACAATAATGTAACTACGTTAACCCATGTTAATCCAGGTTAACCCTGTCGAAATTTTGAAGATAGTTATATAAATAGGGATAACAAACATATGGAAGCGTCCAGTTAACCTTTATTGCAATAAATAAACCAAATACAATTGTCCTCAAACGAGGACAGTGGGTTACGTAGCTCTTTTCTAATTTTGGCGCAATGCCAAGCTGTTTTGAGAGGAGGAGGCAAGGAGATGATATCAGCCTCCGATCTTCACTGGTACTTTATTTTATCGACCCTCGAAAGAATGAAAGGCAAAGCTGACGAAAGTCTTTTTTCTAAAATCCTCTTTCGTCGTTGCTTTTGTTGTTGTTTGACTCCTGATCCTCCCTGATCGAGCTAATTTTCGATAAAGGAGTTGCAAGTCTCATGACTACCAGTCTAGTTTACTGTGCGATACAGAGAGGGAACGAGGGAAACATTAAAACGACTGATGTCAAACAAATCAACGCCGAAAAGGTGACGCCAATAAATCAACGTCACCAAAAATGCTGAGACACAACGTCTCATACCCATTATCTCTCTATATATAAACGGCAGTTTGTCTGTGTGTGTTTCTGTGTGTCTGTTAGGTTGTACCCTCACCCTGACCACGGCGTTCAACCGATTCTGATGAAATTTGATACACACATAGCCCATTGTCATAATTCAAAACTAACGCAGCGAAAATTTTGAAAAGTTCCCCCAGTTCTGAAAAAAAAAATCGATAAATTCGACATGGGGTCGAGAATCAGAAACACAACCACAGACTGTCTAGGGGACGCAACTCGACCTTTTAACTCTCAAAAAAATTTACCATCATTTTTTTTTTTTCCATTTTTTGGCTATTTTTTGGCTATAACTCTCTAAAAATGCTTACAGTTATTTCCCTACAAACCGAGCAACGCCGGGTGATACTGCTAGTATATACTAACAGAAGACTACTTCCCGAACGGTTTTTCTACTAG
>NC_043012.1:57473248-57533248 GCF_006345805.1 Octopus sinensis | reverse complement strand
TTTCTTGTCTGTCGAGAGGCCACGTAAAGTACTGACTTCGTTTCATCCTTGCATGTGTGGGTGATGTCCCCGTGGAAACATACAAATGCGATTTCCGTTGTGTCGACAAATTACATAAATTCTAAGATTTGTAATAATTTCTAGATGAAGAAAATTATGTAATCTTCGTCATCAGCAAGAAATACTACGTCAGAGTAGAATATTTGAAACAATATTGTGAAAATTTGAAAAAAAAATCCTGGTGGTTACAAAGAATTGAAAAAGATCCATACATTCTTGAAAATCGTATTTCTGCAAAAATTTCGTTAAAAAATATACACTTTTCGGAAATTTTTGAGGAAACCATGCCAGGCGGGCCACTAATTTGTAGTTGCACACAATTTCATTCATAAATCTATAAATTTCTCCTCTGTAAACTTTCAAAGATTTTTCTTTACTTTTCGAATCAGCGATCAATTTGCAATTACTTATATATACATATAATATATATATATATATATTATATATATATATATATATATATATATATATATAGAGAGAGAGAGAGAGAGAGAGAGAGAGAGAGATAAATACATATATATATATATATATAGACACACACACAGAGAAAGAGTCAAGATAGCCAAATTCATTTTGTACATTCCTGGCTTCATTTTCTTTCATTTCATTTTCATTCTCACATTTATTCATCCCTAAAGCGAAAGATCACCGTAATCTTGCTTTTGTATATGTGTAAAGCGAAAGCTTACTGAAAGGGAAAGCTTTCTGTATATTTATATTAGCTGAAATAAGAAAGATCAGGATAAATAAAAGCTTTGTATTGTACAAGGCTAAGATGAAAAGATAACATTTAAACGAATACTGACACCTAACTTCTGTTAAGTATAACAAAATGTAAATTTATAACCCAAAGATTCTTCAAGGTTCTTAGAATAGAAATCGTCAATAGACCACTTAGAGAAATGTTTATATCTCACGACAAACATCACAGTTCCTATTCACATGTACAAAGCATTCTTTTGGTTGTATATAAAATATTTTCTTTTTCGGTTTATTAAAAGCCGTTCGTGTGATCCTGCGCAGGCGATGATAAATACTGACATGATGAAGATTTAGATTGGGAAAACAATGATAATAATATGAACAAAACTTTACACGAATATAGGATTTGTACCGTTAGCTGGCATTATCAACGAATTAGACATGGAAGAGGTGAAGTATAGAATATTATATATGAATTATACCAAAATAACCACATACAGGCGTGGCAGTGTGGTAAGAAGCTTGCTTCCCAGCCATGTGGTTCTGGGTTCAGTACCACTGCGTGGCATCTTGGGCAAGTGTCTTCTACTGTAACCTCGGGCTAACCAAAGCCTTGTGAGTGGATTTGGTAGACGGAAACAGAAAGAAGCCCGTCGTGTGTGTGTGTGTGTCCTGCGTTTGTTCCTCCATCACCGGTTGACAACCGGTGTTGGTGAAAAGCGGTTTGACAAAAGAGACCGATAAGTCCTGGGGTTGATTTATTCGACTAAAAGGTGGTGCACCAGCATGGCCGCCGTCACAAATGCAGACACAAGCACATAAAACTCTACTACAACACCACGGCTTTTACTCTTTTACTAGTTTCAGTCATTTGACTGTAGCCATACTGGAGCACCGCCTTTAGTCGAGCAAATCGACCACAAGACATTCTTTGTAAGCCTAGTACTTATTCTATCGGTCTCTTTATGAGTGCTGTGTATTAAGTCTATAAAATTGTGCATAAAGTATATAAAGTGTATATATAAAGTGCATTAAGTAATCATCGTATTCCAATTTCTTTCATTTTTCAATGAGTAGCAGATGAGCGACTATCTGTCCTTACAGACACAACACAGGCTACACTTTCAGGTTTTTTGGATAAAGTTTTCAAGAAATAACCCGATAGGTTTACCATTAATTCTGTGAAATATTCACGGGTCTCGTTAGTACTTATAAAGCTGTTACCCAGATGCTCAATATTGTTGATCCAAACGATGATAGCATCCATACATAAAATAAAGCAACGCGATTGATGTTCGTCTCAAAGAAACTTAGGCGGCAGTGTGGGACCAGCGGTGATTTATTTGCATCATATCTTTATGCATGTGTGGTGCGGCAAAACAAATTTAGAGATTATGAAAAACTATTGGGTTGGTGCATAATTATTGCGGCTTTTTTCAATAAATTTTATTCGACAAATACAATATTTAACAAAAACATCTTTAAATAGCGGTCTGATCGTCTGAGAAGCAAATGGGAAGCAGTAATTGGTTATCTCTATATATATATACGGCAAAATGTCTGCGTGTGTATCCTTTATACAAATCCACAATTTTTCAGTTAGAGGGCTCGCACTTTCTATGGTCATTCAAAACCGCCCAAGGTTGGTCGTGCACGTCTTTACAATAGAAGTGACTTTTTCGTGAATTTTCTATCCAAAACCCAATCAAAATGCCCGAAATTTGATACGCCAATTGAATGCCAGCGAGCTGTATGTGATTGGTCGGAGATTTGGACAGTACTCGCGTGTATGTGCGCACGCACGCAGCTGTATATGCATGCACTAGCACTATGACCCGGCAACGCCGGGACAAAGTGCTAGTATTTTATAATTTTTGTTGAAGAAAATTTGTTGAAAAAAAGCCTCAATAATTATGCACCAACCCAATATTTACGAATCTCATTTCGTGCATCAGCGACTGTTATGCTTTCCCGTAAATACAATTATTTTCATCTTGAACACAATATATGTACGTTTTTCATGTTATATTTAATATATATATATATGTTAGACACGTTCGTTGAGTCAGTGTCATCACATCCGGTTTCTTTCACAAAGTTATTTTCATTTTTCAGCATTTTCCCAGGACAGCTTACTTTCATCTTTTTACATTGGTAAACTGCATTTTAACTTCCATTGCAAGCCACACCCAGGCTCCACATAAAATGACGTTTTATTTGTTCATACGTCAATAACAAATATATAAGTATATGTATGTGCCAGAGGAAGGGCGTGCATGCGTTTTTCCTTTGGCTTGCTTCTGTCAATCCATGATTACGTTTTTTTTTGGGGTTTTTTTTTTGCAAAATATAACTTATTTTCTATATAAAATTTGAAATTTTGCAAGAATCATGAACTGCATACCTGGACGTTAACGAACTGGTTGTACACTCTCTCCCAGTGTGTAACCAACTCATGGTTTGTTGTTCAAATTTCAGCTCGTTAAATGAACGGGCCTCCATTCCCTTTTGCAGCTGATTGGTCGTGGAACTTGTTTTTGGTGACAGTACTTTTTGGCGAACGTACAAGAGGAAATATACACTTACAGATAGAGTGAGTGAGAGAAAGAAAAAAAGAGAGACATCTCAATTTTTTAATTGAACACAGGTGACATAAACACTCTTCTCATACACACAAACAGAAATGTTAAAAAACATAAAGAGAGAAAGAATGAGACATTACAATTTATTAATTGAATGAGTGACAAGCACTTACCCTCTGTTCATACACATTAAGCGAAATATTCCCACACACATTGAAACAGGGAGAGAAGGAGAAGGTGGAGGGAGGGAGATAGGTGGAGAATGAGAGAAACATTAAAATATCTGATGTCAAATAAGTCAGCGTCGAATCAGTGAAAACCAAACAAGCGGCGCCAGAACGGCTGCACCAAAACGTCTCATACCAATGAAAGGATTTGTCATTGTTCTTGAAAACTTTCAAGATGCAGTGTGAGGGACCAATGAAGATGAACACCAGTCACTAGCTGAATTGTGAAGCAACTTGAGGTAGAAACTCATAACACACTTTGCAGAGAAATTTGAAACTGAAGATGAGGAAAAGAGCCAAAATGTAGACATCTTTCATTCCCCACCTATACAGCTTCACTAAGAACTGCTTGGTGATAAGTAACCCAAAAGAACGCACTAAAAAACTGGTGACCCAGACGTGATCCGAACACGCAGCCTTCTGATATGTCTTTATATCCAGTTGACTTGGAATGCTCGGCAGACAAAGTAATATGGCAGTTCTTAGTCAATATACAGGGAATATTTAATGCAACAGAAGAACACTTGGTTGCATTTATGGTAGGCTAATATATATTGCACCAGATTCTTGAACTGGGCTAAGACACCAACTTACCAAACTCGTATATAAAGCAGGAGTATAACTCTTTCCTGTGCTCTATGTATTGGAAGTGAATCGCTTCAGCACCACCTCAGCAGCTGCCATTGGCACCAAGAACAAATACCCCAAGTGATTACAGAGGTGATCTTCATAGATGTTTATTCTAGTAGATATCATAACCAGAAGGTACGTTACTCATTTTCTTAAAACTGGAGAAATGCCTCATTCACTGTCGCAGACAAGATCGAGCCAGCCTTTGTACAGCTCCAGAGAGGCAGATGAGAGTGGACTCTGCAAAACATCAAAAGTTCCTAGATAGTATCATATAGACGACATTCTGATCAGACATGATCGTTTCAGAGCCAACCCAAGCACAGGATCATGTGTCAACTGACTGACTCCTACATGGGAAGATTATATGAACAAGATCCATGTGAAGGAAGCTTACTAAATGCCAGGAAGGAAATGTTAGAGCAGTTTGGTTCAGAAGCAGACACTGGTAGGCTTGATGCAAGACAACTGAAGAGGGCTTCTGGTGTTTGTTGGATGTTTGTTCAGCAAGACTCCAGCTGGTGCTTGGAATCAATTTTATAGCAGAAGTGGATTTGCATCTATGTTCCAACATGGAAGCCACAAAGAAAACTATTATATGTCTTTGGATAAAAAGAAGAGGGTATATGACTGGACTTGTTGGTGCTGAGATTCAAGCCATGAATATCAACCCTAGCTGAGTCAACTGGACAAAGATATCTGATGTTGAAGTAACTGGAATTATTCTTCTATGGTTTCCAGGAAAATCACTAATAATGTGTTCCAGTACATTTGTGAAATGCCTTGAAATCTTGAATAAATATAGCTTTGTGTGGGAGAACAACAATACATAAAATATGTTTAAAAGAAACCAGGTTTAAAGGATGACAGCAAAGGAGTTTATAGCAAGGGATATAACACTATAGGTAAAATGTGATAAAACATTAACAATGATATAAAAGGATACTAATGTGTAGATAACAGACTGCAGCTGTAAGAATAACATTGGACGTAGGAGATGAAAAGATAACAGATAAAAGTACTATGAAGTGTTTAAAGATAACAATTGCAATAATAAAATACTGAGAGTTTGAACGAGAGGAAAGAGAATTATAGGAAGAGAAAAACATGACCATACCAATTGAACAGATATTGATGTTATAACAATATTTTATGGGAAATATAACAAGGTGTAGATTTATATAATCTCCAATACGCTGTTCAATATAAATCTGAGTATTGTAGTGACATTTAAACATCGAAACTCTTGGTAAATACAAGAAATTTTATAATGACCAGCTCTTCAATACGACAAGGAGTAAACTCATGACTGTCAATTCCTATTAAACAACAACATTGTGAAAAACTTGTGATACTTAACACCTGTTAATGTGTAGATACATACATGTGTGTGTGTGTGTGTGTGTGTGTGTATAAACATATTTGCATGTGTGTGTGTGACATGGTTGTGTGGTAAGCAGCTTGCTTCTGAACCCCATCATTGCAGGTTCAGTCCCACAGTGTGGCACTTTAGGCAAGTGTCTTCTACTATAGCGTTGGGCCAACCAAATTCTTGTGAGTGGATTTGATAGACAGAAACTGAAAGAAGCCTGTCAAATATATATATGCATATATATAACGGGAAAGTTTAAGAAAATAAACAAAAGACGAAGGCAGGTGGAGTACAAACAAACAAATGTATTAGTATGCATATACATATAAGCGTATATATGCATGTATATATATATATATATATATATATATATATATATATATAAACAGTACTTGGAGAAGAAACGAAACGAATCGAATCGACGCGAGGGCGCTCAGTCATACGATAGTGTAATAAATAAAATATATGCATGCATACATACATACATATATGTACGTACCTACATCTACATGTATATACACATGCATATATAAATATATATACATGAGTACAGGATACCACAAATAGACGTAGAACTCAACGAGAAATGAAAACGTAAAAACAAGCATGGAACAGACATTTTTTTACAACGCAAAACAGAGTACAAGACAAACTACACAAGGAAAAACCCCCTTCATCAGCTGTCCCTAGTTCAACTCCAGCGTGTTTCGAAGGTGAGGACATATATATATGATTTGCTAGGAGAAGTCTTCATCAACAGGTATGCCTAGATTAAACATACAAGTACAAGGTAAATCCAGCATGTGCGTATACATATAAGTATTACTTGTTTCAATCATTTGATTGTGACCATGCAGGGGTACAGCCTTGAAGGATTTTAGTCAAACAAATTGACACCAAGACATATTTTAAAGCCTAGACTTATTCTATCAGATTCTTTTGCCAAACCACTAAGTTATGGGGATATAAACGTATCGTGGGCATATCGCATAGTGGTTAAGAGCGCAAGCTACTAACCCCAAGATTTTGAGTTCGATTCCAGGCAGTGACTTGAATAATAATAATAATAATGACAACAACAACATCGAAAAATACCTTAGGATTGAGAACCCAGGTTCAAAATTTCCCCAAGACACCTGATGAAGGATGGTGGGTATTTCAGCCAAAACGTGTTAACAACAAACAAGATGGGGACAAATATCTGTCAAATTTAAATAATAAAAATTCCTCATCTCTTAAATATAGAACTGTATTTTATATATATATATATATATATATATATAATATATATACATATATATATATATACACACAACAGGCTGATTTCAGTTTTCATTACAAAATCCACTCACAAGTCTTTAGTCAGCCTGAGGCTACAGTAGAAGGCACTTGCCGAAGGTGCAACGCAGTGGGACTGAACTCACCAAGTGGTTGGGTAGTTAGTTTCTTACCATACAGCTACACCTGCGCCTATTTATATATATATAGGCTTGAGAGAAATGAAGGTAGTATTCTTCACTGGATGTGCAATGTCAGTGTGCATGTATGTAAGCGTTTTGAGAGATGGGCATAAGAGGCATCAGATGTAGTGTGCAAGAGAAACAACTGTGCTGGTATGGTCATGTAATGTGTATGGACAAAGACAACTGTGTAAAGCAGTGCTGGTCCCTAACTGTGGATGGAACCTGTGGAAGAGGTAGACTCATGAAGACATGGGACAAGGTGGTGAAGCATGATTTTCAGTGTTTGGCCTCATGGAGGCGATGAGAAGTGACCGAGACTTTTGACGATACGCTGTGCTTGAGAAAACTCAAGCCAAAGTGAAATCATAGTTATGGCTAATGCTGTTGTCACATAATTGGCATCGATGTCAGTATTATGTAACTGGCATCCATGCTGGTGTCACATAACTGGTATCCAAACCAGTGGCACATAAAAGCACCCATGCCAGTGATACATAAAAGGTACCCATTACACTCTTGGAGTGGTTGATGTTACGAATGGCATCTAGTGATAGAAGCCAAGCCAGATCACATTGGAACCTGGTGCAGTTCTGATACTTGTCAGATCCAGTCAAACTGTTCAACCCGTGCCAGCATGGAAAGCAGCCACTTAATAATTATGATGATGATAATGATATAATTATTTGCAGGATCCAATGGAATCAAGGTATTCTAATAATAAGGACACCAAGGTAGAGTCAACAACAGCTTACATGGAGGCGCAATGGCCCAGTGGTTAGGGCAGCGGACTCGCAGTCATAAGAACGCAGTTTCAATTCCCAGACCGGGCATTGTGAGTGTTTATTGAGTAAAATCACCTAAGCTCCACAAAGCTCTGGCAGGGAGTGATGGTGAACTCGGCTGTACTCTTTCACCACAACTTTCACTCACACTTTCTTCAGACATCTGCCACAAAGCAGGGGAACCATGGTGTAACCCACTATGGTGAGGTAAAACTTTCAGACCCTAGTCTAGATTGTGAATCCTCTGTACCCCAGGATGGTTCAGTTCTCCACCCGTTAAAATCCACCGTTTACAGAATGCGGATAACATAGCTTTTGTGCCCGTGCAACCACTCGTCTATCGCGTGTGGTGGGTGGATCTTCAAGTTGCCACACGCATTCTTAGTAGCTTAGAGTAGGCTCGAATTAGAGATTATTCTTTGTGACTAATAGTGTGAGTCCTGATTGGAAAAAAAGAACAACAACAACAACAACAGCTTACCTGTGTATCAACAATGTATATGGATACTCATGTATTTGCTAGAGTATATACAGATTTGTCCTTCCGGTTACACATAGATCCACAGCGTAAAGACCATCTTCGGTCATGAGTTACCCTCCCTGGCACAAGTCCAAGAATGGTTGTTTATGTATGTACGTATACATGGTCAGCAGTCACCCATGTATACCAGCCTCCCCTCTCCATGCCATCGGTATTATCCAAGGGAAAGGCAAAGGCCGATACAGCTTGGCACCAGTGATGTTGTAACTCATTTCTACAGGTGAGTGAACTGCAGCAATGTGAAAATAAAGCATCTTGCTCAAGAACTCAATACACAGCCTGGTCCGAGAATTGAACTCACCACTGCATGGTTGTTAGTGTATATCCAAAACTATAGACTAAACATACTCAGTGTTTACATATCACACAAGAGTAGACTCTGGCATGCAGTCTATGGTCAGTAGGCTCAAAATCCAATGCAAGGACAATTCCAAGTATTATTACATATATATATATAATGGGTGAAGTGAGCCAATCAAAATTATGTTTAAAATGGTATAATTTAGACTAAAAGAACAACAGCAAAGAAAATATCTGTTTGAATGAATGAAGAGATAAAATGATAATAGAGAACAGTTATTGCATTGATGAAACCATAGGTAGGAGGAGATAAAATAACAGAAACATCGATAACAGTTACATAAAGGGCTGATGTGGAGATAACAGATAGTAGTTATAAGAACAATGAAGTAATTGTGATAATAAAAAAAAAAGAGATAACAGAGAAAAATGTAAAAGATACAGGAGATAACACAGCTAAAAGAAACATTAATAACAATTATACAAAGGTGTGATATTCAGATAACAGACAGCAGTAGCAGCTATTAGAACAATCTTGCCATGAGATAATGAAAGATAACAGATAAAAGAACAATGCTGGGTTTAAATGTAACAAATCTAATACAAAATAAAATCCTGAGAGATGGAAGGAAAGAGGAATATTGGAAAAGGATAAAAAAAAAAAAGTATCATCGTTCTCTTTGAACAGATATTGATACTAAATCAATAATTCATGAGGTGTAATATAACATGGTGTAGATTTATATATAACAAACTCCTGTTAGATACAACGATGTGTAAATTAACAATGTCCTTCTATTAAAATGCAATAAGGTATGAGTTTGTAATATCTTAGCTCCTATTAAATATAATAAGAATGTCAATATAACTGCCAATTGCTGTTTAATACAATGTGTACATTTGTAGCACTTAGTTCATGTTAAATATTGCAAAGTGTAAATATATATATGACTAGCAGTATCGCCCGGCGTTGCTCGGGTTTGTAAGGGAAATAACTATATAAGCATTTTTAGAGAGTTACTTCCCTTATAGATGCCAATTCGGGCTTTCTTCGCCATTTCTGTTTTGGTGTCTTCAAGCCATGAAGTCGTTGTTCTAAAAGAACGCTGGTCTCCTTGACAACGCTTTACGACGTTGATTTCCTTACACTCCCTTCCCCACAGCTTCACGAGGGAGGGAAGAAGGGGGAGAAGCAAACAGGTGCAGATGTGACCATGGACACCAACTCCGCCGCCATCGACACACGAAAAATTATGCATTAAAATGGAATAAAAAAATGATGTTAAATTATTTTTTAAATCGTAGACGCGCGCTAATACCCAGACGGGCTTGATATGAATCACGACTATAAGATACCCGAATTTGGTTAAACTGCACCGCAAAATGTGGGAGTAGTTAGGAATCTAAATCGAAGGGGACAGACACTCACACAACTACAGGTTTATATATATAGATGTCCAACTGCTTTTACTTGCAACACCTGGCAACACCAGTTGTGGAGTGGTACCATCGTGTGAGCGGAAGAGACCACTCAGAGGATCCCCAATCAGGTGGGAAGATGATTGAAGAAAGATATTTGAAACAACATGGAGGGGAGAATGGCGAGAGCATGATGGGAATGGGGCAAATGCTGTGGCCGGCAGAGTCAACTCAGCAACAGGACAGCCTGGCCAATCCAAGTGACCTGGCAACACCTTGCAACCTGTAATATCACTAACACCACTAACACTACTAACAATACTACAGCTTGTTGTAGTAGTTGAGTAGAGATCAACCCCGTCATATGTTGACAGACCTTGATCAAAGATGTTCTAATATCATCTACTCTTTTACTTGTTTCAGTCATTTGACTGTTGCCATGCTGGAGCACCGCCTTTAATCGAAGAAATTGACCCCAGGACTTATTCTTTGTAAGCCTAGTACTTATTCTATCACTCTCTTTTACCGAACCGCTAAGTTACGGGGACGTAAACACACCAGCATCGGTTGTCAAGTGATGTTGGGGAACAAACACAGATATACAAACGCACACATACATATATATATATAAATATATACGACGGGTTTCTTTCAGTTTCCGTCTACCAAATCCATTCACAAGGCTTTGGTCAGCCTGAGGCTATAGTAGAAGACACTTGCCCAAGGTGCCACACAGTGGGATTGAACCCAGAACCATGTGGTTGGTAAGCAAGCTACTTACCACACAGACACTCCTACATATGTATGTGTGCGTTTGTATATCTGTGTTTGTTCCCCAACATCACTTGACAACCAATGCTGGTGTGTTTACGTCCCCGTAACTTAGCGGTTCGGTAAAAGAGAGTGATAGAATAAGTAGTAGGCTTACAAAGAATAAGTCCTGGGGTCAATTTCTTCGATTAAAGGCGGTGCACCAGCATGGCCGCAGTCAAAATGACAGAAACAAGTAAAAAAAGAAAAGAGATATAACATCGAACTTCTGCAGTGTCCAACTTGCTTTACAGCTGATATAGAACATATTGATATCAGCCAGCAATTGTTGTTAACAGGGGGGAAATATTTAAGACATTCAGTAATTAAAAGGAGCACTCGGTCAGTTACAATGACGAGGGTCCCAGCTGATATGAGCAATGGAAGAGCCTGCTTGTAAAATTAATGTGCAAGTGGTTGAGCACTCCACAGACACGTGCACCCTTAATGTAGTTCTCAGGGAGATTCAGTGTGACACAGAGTGTGACAAGGCTGGCCCTTTGAAATTTTTGCCAGCTAAGTGGACTGGAGCAATGTGAAATAAAGTGTCTTGCTCAAGTACACAATGCATTGCCAGGAATTGAACTCCCAACCT
Organism: Octopus sinensis; assembly: GCF_006345805.1. Taxonomy (NCBI): domain Eukaryota; kingdom Metazoa; phylum Mollusca; class Cephalopoda; order Octopoda; family Octopodidae; genus Octopus; species Octopus sinensis. Next base: position 57,521,765 of record NC_043012.1, on the reverse strand, counting down.
TATGATCATGAGCTGAATGCTCTAACCACTAAGCCACATGCCTTCGACATTCAACAATTATTCAGAACATATCACAGAGACATTATTTACATTTGATGGATATTTGTCCTCATTTTGCTTGTTGTTAACATGTTTCAGCTGATACCCTCCAGCCTTCATCAGGTGTCTTGGGGAAATTTTGAACCTGGGTACTCATTCCTAAGGTATTTTTCAATGTTATTATTATTATTATTATTATTATTATTAAGGTCACTGCCTGGAATCGAACTCGGAATCTTGGGGTTAGTAGCCCGCGCTCTTAATCACTACACCCATGGGCATATGGCATTGTGGTTAAGAGCATTAGCTTCTAACCCTAAGATTCCAAGTTCAATTCCAGGCAGTGACCTGAATAATAATAATAATATCTAAAAATACCTTAGGAATGAGAACCCAGGTTCAAAATTTCCCCAAGACACCTGATGAAGGCCGGAGGATATATCAACCGAAATGTTGTGTTAACAACAAACAAGATGCAGACAAATCTCTGTCAAATGTAAATAATGTACATAATTCCTCATCTCTTAAATATAGAACTGTAATATCACAGAGACTACCATTATTATTCAGATCTCATTAATAGTAATATACTAATTTAACATCTATCAACCGATTTACTTCTGTTAACTAATCATAACAAGGCAACTGTATAATACTTGGAACTCATATTACCAATTGCACTGAGTTTGTCACATCTAACTGTTGATAACTAGCATAATTTGGAATTACAATTTCCATCTTCTCAAAGACAGGAAAATGAAAATAGAAAAACCAACTAGTTTGTATCATCATAATCATTATCATCATCATTTAATATCCGTTGTCCATGCTGGCATGGGTCTGAATGGTTTGACCAGAGCTGGCAAGCTGGGGGGGGGGGTCTGCACCAGACTCCAGTCTGATTTGTCATGGTTTCTACAACTGTATGCCCTTCCTAATGCCAACTGCTTTACAAAGTGTGCTGGGGGCTTTTACATGTCCCATGTCACTTTTACATGTCCCCATATCAATGCAGCAGCAGTAATTGTTTCTACATTAACACTGTGCTTTATTTTCTTTTCTATAATACCTTGTCATGTGTGCTGAAGATCACATGTACAACATTTATGATAAAAATCCCTGATTTATACATCATACTGATTAACTTAGCTACATCAACCTACTGACATTATCAATAAGATGAAGGCTGCATACATATACGAGGTTGGCCAAAAGTCACCTAACATTAAATCAAAACCCATTCAATTCCAAGATTAAAGCAAAAATTTATTTTATAAGAGACTTCGCTAACAAATAGACAAATGTTGAAAAATAAAACGATTTTTAACTCACAGCATTCAATTATTAAGCATTCATAATTGGAATGAATAAATAGGCGCAGGAGTGGCTGTGTGGTAAGTAGCTTGTCTACCAACCACATGGTTCTGGGTTCAATCCCACTGCATGGCACCTTGGGCAAGTGCCTTCTACTATAGCATCGGGCCAACCAAAGCCTTGTGAGTGGATTTGGTAGGTGGAAACTGAAAGAAGCCCGTTGTATATATGTATATGTATGTATATATGTGTGTGTGTTTGTCTCTCCCCCCCGCCCACAACATCGTTTGACAACCAATGCTGGTGTGTTTACATCCCTGTAACTTAGCAGTTCGGCAAAAGAGACCAATAGAATAAGTACTAGGCTCCTGAAGAATAAGTCCTGGGGTCGATTTGCTCGACTAAAGGCGGTGCTCCATCATGGCTGCAGTCAAATGACTGAAACAAGTAAAAGAGTAAAGAGTAAATAAAATTGAATATTAAGTATTTATGGAATTTTGATTTACTGTCAGGTGACTTTTGGCCAACCCTGTATATATATAAGAATCAACTGTTGTACATAGTTAACATGGAGACTTCAATTCTAGCACTCTGTACTTGTTAGCAACAACATGGAGGCTACTCTTCACATTCAGCTATTGTTAACAATAAACATGAAGAATATATCTACAACAATGCATACCTACTGTTATTAATAACAGGAAGGCTACAATCCTATTGTCATTCATGATAACATGGCTACTATAAAACATTCAGCTAATTCCTAACAACAGCTTTTAAAAGTAGCATTGACATATTCCATAAATAGTCACTGGTCAGCAAAATATAACACAACCACCTGATCATAAGCAACCACCTCCTCCTGAGAGAACATTGGTTGGCCTTTGCAACAGCAACAACCTCCTGAAGAATATAACAATGTCTGTATATGAACCAGCTGTTATAAAACAACTGAGACTTCTTTATGCATCTGACTCATCCAACACACAACATAGACATCTTTGAACAGCCAGGATTCCGGTATCTGGTATCATGCTGACTTTTGATAATAAGACCAGCTTACATTTGAAAAACAGAGACCACATATAATTACCATGTCTTACAAAAAAAGGGAAAAAAAATGTCAACTCTAAAACATCCAGTTCCTTCCACAATTGACATTATGACAGCAAGACAACTCTCTTGATTTCAATAATGCAGTTGAATCTACCAATGTCAACTTTTAATCTTAATGCATTAGAGATGATAACAATGACAATCTCCTGATCTAAATATTGCAGTAGAGACTCACTCTCCCATTCATGCCTTGATTGCATCTATGACATAGAGACTATTACAAAGCTTATGATCATAGATACACCACTTCCCACCCATATTGTCTCTAGTGCTTTTTATGTGCCACCGGTACAGGAGCCTGTCAGGCAGACCTGGCATCAGCCATGTTCAGATGCTGCTTTTTATGTGCCACCAGAATGAGAGCCAGTCAGGGGTCACTGGCCACAGCTATGATATTGGTATTATGTGATTCAACAGGTCTTCTCAAGCATATCATATCGCCCAACGCATCAGGGGTACACTTAAACTATATAATATATATATACACACACACATATGTATACATATATATATAAACATATGAATATATATATATATATATATATATACACACACACATATATATAAACATATGAATATATACGAATAACTACACTCACGGAGTGGTTGGCGTTAGGAAGGGCATCCAGCTGTAGAAACATTGCCAGATAAGACTGGAGCCTGGTGCAGCCTTCTGGCTTCCCAGATCCCCGGTCGAACCGTCCAACCCCTGCTAGCATGGAGAACGGACGTTAAACGATGATGATGATGATGATATATATATATATATATATATATATATATATATATAATATATATAGACAGGCCTGGGCAATAATGGCCGAAACCTATCAAAGTATCAAAGTATATAACGAGAAGGTTTACGAAAATAAACAAAACGAAGGCAGGTGGAGTACAAACAACAAATGTATTAGTATGGTGCTCAGGAATAAAAATAGAACAAGTCTTTTACATTTCGAGCCTACGCTCTTCGACAGAAAGATACACAGAAAAGAAATATATATACATATAGACATATGAACTTATGTATTCTTTTACTCGTTTCAGCTATGCAGCCATGCAACACCATGGTCTTTTGGACTTCTTCAGTCTGGATGTTTCACATCAGCACTCCTGTATGTGCCTTTGTCCCAGCTGTTGGTACATTTGGTCACTATGGGAGTTTGATTCCACTGCCCTCGTCTGTATCTCATGTCAGTCTGTTAGTTCATTCAGTATTGTGGAGAGGAGGAGACATCTACTTCCACCTTATGCAAATTTCTTAATTTTTGTGGCAGGACATTGAAGAGCTGTGGGCCTTTGAACCCTAGACTGTTGCAGTACCTGGTCCTGAATTTAGATGCATTTGGTACAGTACAATGGCTGCCAGTTCTGGCATTTGTATAACACTCAATGCCAAAGTTAGGTACTAGCCTTTCTAGGATTTTCCATATGTATATCATTGCATATCTCTCACGCCTTCACTCCAGGGAGTAAAACTGTGGTTTTTTCAGCCTATCTCTGTAGCTCATCCATTGCACTGTTTCAATCTTTTTAGTGTAGTGGCATTGGACTGCTTCAAGCTCCACTGTTCATTTGGCACTATGTGTTGACCAAAACTGGGAGCAGTAGTCCAGGTGCATGAGAACAAAGGATCTACACAGGGCCAACGTAGTTTCTTGATCTCTTGAAGGACCTCGATATCCATTCTGTCAGTTGTCTGCACTTTACTGCCATCCTTGCTAATCTTTATATTTTTTTTTTTTTTTTTTTTGTGTCTGTCTCCTACAATTTAGATTCCTAACTACTCCCACATTTTGCGGTGCAGTTTAACCAAAACTGGGTATCTTATAGTCATGATTCATATCGAGCCTTTCTGGGTATTAGCGCACGTCTACGATGAGTCTACGATTTAAAAAAAATTTACCATCATTTTTTTCCATTTTAATTTAATGCATTTTTCGCTATTATATAAGGGAAGTAACTCTCTAAAAATGTTACGATGAGTCAACGATTTAAAAAAAAAAAATTACCATCATTTTTTTTTTTTTTCCATTTTAATGCATTTTTTCGCTATTATATAAGGGAAGTAACTCTCTAAAAATGTTTACGATGAGTCAACGATTTAAAAAAAAAAATTACCATCATTTTTTTTCCATTTTTAATGCATTTTTTTGCTATTTTTTGGCTATAACTCTCTAAAAATGCTCATATAGTTATTTCCCTTACAAACCCGAGCAACGCCGGGCGATATTGCTAGCGTACATATAAAATGATGCGTCATTGCACATACTGATCCCCAAGTCTTTTACTGCTTGTGACTGAGATAGTAGTGCCTTTGGGTCCTGTATATGTAGATTGTACTGCATTCGTGAGTTGATAGTGAAGTGCTTGAAATATTCCAGCATTAAACTGCATAACTGCATGTTGTTTATTTCAGCCAACTTGTATATTGAATTTAGGCCTCTCTGTAAGCTTGTGATATCATCTTGGTTTTTTACTGCCTGTGATAATTTTGTATCATTGGCGTAGCTAGTGACAGTGGCTGTCCAAGTGACGGTGGGCATGTCTAAGAGGGCTATCATGAACTTTAATGGCCCCAGAGCAGTTCCCCAGGGGACACCACTTTGGATTTGAGTTTCCTCAGAAACGGCACCATTGGCTGCAACTACCTGACTTCTGTTTTTAAGGAACTCATGCAACCACTCTCCCAGTTTACCAGCAATGCCAAGGTCTCATAGCTTATGACTTATCATACCATGATCTACCTTATCAAATGCCTTTGCGAAGTCAAGGTATATCACACTGACATCTGAATGGTCAAGCAGCTGTTTCGAAACCCAGTCCAAGTATTGTAGGAACTGTGTAAGGCAGCTTCTTCCTGGATGGAAGCCATGCTGAGTATTGTTCAATAGGTTGCTTTCTTCTAGGAACATTATCAATTTCTTTCTGACAATTTGCTCCATGACTTTACTGATATGCAAAGTCAGAGAGATTGGCCTGTACTTTTTGGCCTCTGCTCTGCTTCCATCTTTGTGGATAGGGCATATAATGCCTTCTTTCAGCTTTTTAGGTAGTTTACCACATACAAGGAAACTTTGAAAAAGTATCTGAAGTGGTTTCACTAAAGCCTACATGACATTAGAAGAATAACTGGGAAGCCATCATCTATGGCCGCTGTTACATCTGTTTCCTCAAAGTTAATGTAATCGATGGCCAGCGCCTTCTTTTTTAGAGCTGCAATATCAAAGAATTCAGCTGGATTTTTTATTTGCATGTGTCCAAGGGGGGAGGTGAAGACACTTATCCTTTCTGGGTCCGCTGTCAGTTAGTCAATCCTTTGGAACAATGGTCCTATTTTATATTGCATTGTGGCTGTTTCCATTGCAAATTTATAGAAAGCTTTAGATTTTGTTTTTACGCTTTCCACAGCTTTCTTCTCTCTCTCTGCTCTTTCCCTTTCATGAGAGAGTTTGATCTTTTCAATTTCTAAGAGCATCCATATTAAGATAGACTTCTCTCTGTCCTTCAGTATCCTATTCAGCAGCTTTGAGATCTTTGACCTACGTCTCATGAGGGTTTCTCTGTCCCTGGGAATCTTGTTTGGCAGTGCGCTGGCCTTTCTTTCTGGGATATATTTAGTGCATATAGCTTGCACTGTTGACATAAACTGGCTGAGTTTCAGGTCAATGTCTCACATACACAGAATGTTGGACCAGTTTCATTTGTGGATCTCTTTGCGGATTGATTCTCATTTTGCCTTCAGGTTGGATAAGGTTTGAGTCCTATTGATAGGTTAGATACCAACAGTTCGCACAGGACCATACATAGTTAGTTCAACAATGTTCTGATCTGAGAGTGCTGTTGGTATCACCTTCACATTATGGATAAGGTCCACATTATTTGTGCAGTATAGGTCCAATATTTTGTTTCCCCTGTTTGGCTTAAGTATCACATGCTCCATGAACAGCTTCTTAGCAAGTTCAAATAATGACTCTACAATCTTTTGTTCATGCAGCGACATCCCAGAGATGATGTTGCCTTCTGGCCAAATAACACGTGGGAGTTTGATGTTCTGATCTAGGTTTATATACATACATACACACACACACACACACATATATATATACACACACACAAACACATATGCACACACACACACACACGCACACACACATGTGTATATATATATATATATATATATATATATATATATATTTATATTATATTGAGGGTACTACTGATAATTTCTTTTAAAGATTTTTTCCTCAATTGTTAATTTATATATATATATAATATTATATTATATATATCATAGGGTACCATTGGCACCCTGTTTTAACAATTTTTAACTATCCTGACTTTTAATTTCTTTCTTCCTTGTATCTTTATTTCACTTTCATCGCTACATCAGACTTATTCAATATATTTACATATACATGTATGTTTTAATATATCTATGTCTACATCGAAAATTTTTTTTTAAATCCATTATCTTATAAATATGTTTAATATATTTATTTATTTATAGATTTTTTTTTTAAATGTCTATGTATTCATATATTCTTAATGTATCATGTATATATTTTTAATGTATCATGTATACTTGTTCTTTAAATTCATCTGAAATCGGAGCCATGTTTATGGATTAAATTACTGGTCTTACTTTTCTTCATAGTATACATTTTTATAAATATATATAAACATATGAACACACAAATATATACATATGCATACATACAAACATATAAACATACACACACATCATCATCATATATATATATATATATATATATATATATATATATATATATATATGTATAACATATGAATACATATAGACATATGTACACACCCATATATATACATATATATATATATAAATATATATACACACACACACTTTAATATTATCCCAGCAAATGAGAAGATGCTGAAAAGCTCTTGACTTTAGGTAAAAGGAAAAAAGATTAGAACAGATAATTATGACTTTATTCAACATATTCTCTCTTCAGATTCATACACTTATAGCAGTTATCATTCAGTTTTTCTAAGCCCTGTAAAAGAACTCAGAAGGTTAGGCCTCCAACTGAGGCCTTTTGGGATAACTCTAAAATCAGGAACTTTTCAGCCACCCACTCATAATTCAACTATCAAGGAACATGATCCTGCAGTATCAATATTTGTAATAATACAAACAAAACTGCCATAAACCATCAATCGTTTAACAAGTTCGACCATATGAAAATAATAAAAGATTCACAAGCAACAAGCATATGAAACATGTATTGCCATCATCGGCTGCCTGATGGATGTCATGATGGTTTCCACACCTGAACAGTACCATTCAATCCAGCAGTGTCAATATCATTTGCCACATAAACACTGCCTGAGGGTTGACAGAGAGATAGCAGGAGCAAAGGCATGGAACTTGAATTATTTTATGAAGGCACATGACTTAGTTAGGGGTGTGGGACTCATGATCGTAAGATTGCAGTTTCAGTTCCTGGAGTGGGCGACCTGTTGTGTCCTTAAGCAAAACACTTCATTTCCTGTTGCTCAACTCCTCGCAGCTGGCAAGAATGAGTAATCCTGTGACAGATCAGCATCTCATCCAAGTGGGGGATATATTTGTCATGAAACCAGGAAACCAGCCCTTATAAGTTGGTTTGACTCAAGAAGGAAACTTTATTGCTTTTGCAGCTGTGTGTTAGCTTCAGTTTCATTCTCCTGTCTGCGACACTTGTCTATTGGAAGTAGCACTTCCAGGCAACACGAAACTTATCACAAACAACAGTATCGCTCGACCAATAGGAAATAGGTGTGTAATCCACTTCAAGTCACAACTTGTTCTTTTATGTATGTATGAGCCAGTGAAGGTGTGTATAGATTGGAAGTCATCATCATCATCATTTAACATTGGGTTTTCCATGCTGGCATGGGTTGGATGGCTTCACAGGAGCTGGCAAGGTCAGGTTCCATAGTCCGTTTTGGCTTGGTTTCCACAACTGGGTGTCCTTCCTAATGCCAACCATTTTACAGAGTGCACTGGGTGCTTTCAGTGTGAAACCAGCACCAGTACTTTTTACATGGCACCAGCATCAATACTTTTTATGTGACACCAGCACCAGTGCTTTTTATGTGACACCAGCACCAGTGCTTTTTATGTGACACCAGCACCAGTGCTTTTTTATGTGACACCAGCACCAGTGCTTTTTACATGGCACCAGCATCAATACTTTTTATGTGACACCAGCACCAGTGCTTTTTTATGTGACACCAGCACCAGTGCTTTTTACATGGCACCAGCATCAATACTTTTTATGTGACACCAGCACCAGTGCTTTTTATGTGACACCAGCACCAGTGCTTTTTACATGGCACCAGCATCAATACTTTTTATGTGACACCAGCACCAGTGCTTTTTTATGTGACACCAGCACCAGTGCTTTTACATGGCACCAGCATCAATACTTTTTATGTGACACCAGCACCAGTGCTTTTTTATGTGACACCAGCACCAGTGCTTTTTACATGGCACCAGCATCAATACTTTTTATGTGACACCAGCACCAGTGCTTTTTATGTGACACCAGCACCAGTGCTTTTTACATGGCACCAGCATCAATACTTTTTATGTGACACCAGCACAGTGCTTTTTATGTGACACCAGCACCAGTGCTTTTTATGTGACACCAGCACCAGTGCTTTTTACATGGCACCAGCATCAATACTTTTTATGTGACACCAGCACCAGTGCTTTTTTATGTGACACCAGCACCAGTGCTTTTTATGTGACACCAGCACCAGTGCTTTTTACATGGCACCAGCATCAATACTTTTTATGTGACACCAGCACCAGTGCTTTTTTATGTGACACCAGCACCAGTGCTTTTTACATGGCACCAGCATCAATACTTTTTATGTGACACCAGCACCAGTGCTTTTTATGTGACACCAGCACCAGTGCTTTTTACATGGCACCAGCATCAATACTTTTTATGTGACACCAGCACCAGTGCTTTTTTATGTGACCCAGCACCAGTGCTTTTATGTGACACCAGCACCAGTGCTTTTTACATGGCACCAGCATCAATACTTTTTATGTGACACCAGCACCAGTGCTTTTTTATGTGACACCAGCACCAGTGCTTTTTATGTGACACCAGCACCAGTGCTTTTTACATGGCACCAGCATCAATACTTTTTATGTGACACCAGCACCAGTGCTTTTTTATGTGACACCAGCACCAGTGCTTTTTACATGGCACCAGCATCATACTTTTTATGTGACACCAGCACCAGTGCTTTTATGTGACACCAGCACCAGTGCTTTTTACATGGCACCAGCATCAATACTTTTTATGTGACACCAGCACCAGTGCTTTTTTATGTGACACCAGCACCAGTGCTTTTTATGTGACACCAGCACCAGTGCTTTTACATGGCACCAGCATCAATACTTTTTATGTGACACCAGCACCAGTGCTTTTTTATGTGACACCAGCACCAGTGCTTTTTATGTGACACCAGCACCAGTGCTTTTTACATGGCACCAGCATCAATACTTTTTATGTGACACCAGCACCAGTGCTTTTTTATGTGACACCAGCACCAGTGCTTTTTACATGGCACCAGCATCAATACTTTTTATGTGACACCAGCACCAGTGCTTTTTATGTGACACCAGCACCAGTGCTTTTTATGTGACACCAGCACCAGTGCTTTTTACATGGCACCAGCATCAATACTTTTTATGTGACACCAGCACCAGTGCTTTTTTATGTGACACCAGCACCAGTGCTTTTTATGTGACACCAGCACCAGTGCTTTTTACATGGCACCAGCATCAATACTTTTTATGTGACACCAGCACCAGTGCTTTTTATGTGACACCAGCACCAGTGCTTTTATGTGACACCAGCACCAGTGCTTTTTACATGGACCCAGCATCAATACTTTTTATGTGACCCAGCACCAGTGCTTTTTTATGTGACACCAGCACCAGTGCTTTTATGTGACCACCAGCACCAGTGCTTTTTACATGGCACCAGCATCAATACTTTTTATGTGACACCAGCACCAGTGCTTTTTTATGTGACACCAGCACCAGTGCTTTTATGTGACACCAGCACCAGTGCTTTTTACATGGCACCAGCATCAATACTTTTTATGTGACACCAGCACCAGTGCTTTTTATGTGACACCAGCACCAGTGCTTTTTACATGGCACCAGCATCAATACTTTTTATGTGACACCAGCACCACTGCTTTTTACGTGGCACCAGCATCAATACTTTTTATGTGACACCAGCACCAGTGCTTTTTATGTGACACCAGCACCAGTGCTTTTTATGTGACACCAGCACCAGTGCTTTTTACATGGCACCAGCATCAATACTTTTTATGTGACACCAGCACCAGTGCTTTTTTATGTGACACCAGCACCAGTGCTTTTTATGTGACACCAGCACCAGTGCTTTTTACATGGCACCAGCATCAATACTTTTTATGTGACACCAGCACCACTGCTTTTTACGTGGCACCAGCATCAATACTTTTTATGTGACACCAGCACCAGTGCTTTTTATGTGACACCAGCACCAGTGCTTTTTATGTGACACCAGCACCAGTGCTTTTTACATGGCACCAGCATCAATACTTTTTATGTGACACCAGCACCAGTGCTTTTTATGTGACACCAGCACCAGTGCTTTTTACATGGCACCAGCATCAATACTTTTTATGTGACACCAGCACCACTGCTTTTTACGTGGCACCAGCATCAATACTTTTTATGTGACACCAGCACCAGTGCTTTTTATGTGACACCAGCACCAGTGCTTTTTATGTGACACCAGCACCAGTGCTTTTTACATGGCACCAGCATCAATACTTTTTATGTGACACCAGCACCAGTGCTTTTTTATGTGACACCAGCACCAGTGCTTTTTATGTGACACCAGCACCAGTGCTTTTTACATGGCACCAGCATCAATGCTTTTTATGTGACACCAGCACCAGTGCTTTTTATGTGACACCAGCACCAGTGCTTTTTATGTGACACCAGCACCAGTGCTTTTTACATGACACCAGTGCTTTTTATGTGACACCAGCACCAGTGCTTTTTATGTGACACCAGCACCAGTGCTTTTTATGTGACACCAGCACCAGTGCTTTTTACATGGCACCAGTACTTTTTATGTGACACCAGCACCACTGCTTTTTACGTGGCACCAGCATCAATACTTTTTATGTGACACCAGCACCACTGCTTTTTACGTGGCACCAGCATCAATACTTTTTATGTGACACCAGCACCACTGCTTTTTACATGGCACCAGCATCAATACTTTTTATGTGACACCAGCACCAGTGCTTTTTACGTGGCACCAGCATCAATACTTTTTATGTGACACCAGCACCAGTGCTTTTTACGTGGCACCAGCATCAATACTTTTTATGTGACACCAGCATCAATACTTTTTATGTGACACCAGCATCAATACTTTTTATGTGACACCAGCACCACTGCTTTTTATGTGACACCAGCACCACTGCTTTTTACGTGGCATTACTGGTGCCAAACTGTATTGGCATTTGGATAACATGGGTGGATGGAGAAGGGAGGTTGGTATGCATGGGTGACTGCTGGTCTTCCATGAACAACCTTGCCTGGACTTGTACATCAGAAGGTAACTTTGTAGGTGCAATCCCATAGTCATTCATAACTGAAAGGAGGCCCTTCCTTCTTCCTTCTAAATGATGCAACATTTATGATGGTGTTGAAGAGAATAGAGTTTGTGGGTTTTCAACAGTTCCCAATAAATAATCAAGGCCTGTCATTATCGTTTTTTCTACCTTTTATCTTTTACTTGTTTCCATCATTAGACTGCGGCCATGGTGGGGTAACACCTTGATGGATTTACTCGAACAAATCGGCCCCACTACTTATCATTCTTTTGTAAAAGCTTGGTACTTATTATATCTGTCTCTTTTCCCAAACTGCTAAATTACTAGAATGTAAACACACAAACACCAGCTGTCAAGTGGCAGTGTGTTTACATCCCTGTAATTTTTGAATTTCATAGAATAACTTTTTGAATTTCATGGAATAAATCAAATTCTTGAATTATGCAACAATTCATTACCCATGTTGAATTGAGCCCCCCCCCCCTTTTCTTTTCCCATGAAGGAATAAAGCTGATTGTTACTCTCTCCAGGTAAGATACGTCAGATGATAAACCCCTTTTAAAACCTTGAGTTGAAAATTTATTCAAAGGTGGGATTATCAACGCCTTCAACTATCCCTAATGAAATCAAATTATCACTATAATCAAATTATCACTACAAAGAATGGTCATAAGAAAAGTAAGAGCATTGTGGTAATATCAGAATCATTAACTATTATGCAAAGCTAATTGTTTATTTGAAGCCTAACATCAAGGAACTTGTCCAAGATTTCACTCGCCTTTCAATTTTTAATAAGTTAGAACTTCATTTCAGAACTTTAACCAGTAGAAAAATGGTTTCAGATTTTGACACAAAGCCGGCAATTTTTAGAGGAAGTGGGTTAGTCAATTTACATTCACCCCTGTGCTCAATTGGCACTTATTTTATCAACTCTGAAAGGACAGAAGGTAAAGTCGACTTCAGTAGCATTTAAACTCAAAAATGCAAAACTGGAACAAATGCCACAAAGCATTTATGTTTGACAGGCTAACGATTCTGTGGGTAAATAAACACTTACTATTCAGGCACAGGCATGGCTATGTGGTAAGAAGCTTGCTTCCCCAATACATGGCTCTGTGTTAATCCACTTGGGCAAGTGTCATTTACTATGCCCTCAGGCTCATCAAAGCCTTGTGAGTGGATTTGGTCAACAGAAACTGAAAGAAACCCATCATATTTGTGTGTGTGTGTGTGTGTGTGTTTTTGTAGCCCACCACCGCTTGGTAATTAGTGTTGGTGTGTTTACATCCCTTCTCATGAAGGCACATGGCTCAGTGTTTAGAACATCAACCTTACAATCATGAGGTTGTGAGTTTGATACCCAGACCAGGCTGCTTGTTGTGTTCTTGAGCAAGACACTTTATTTCACATTTTTCCAGTTCACACAGCTGTAGAAATGAGTTGTAATGTCACAGGTGCCAAGCTGTATCGGCCTTTGCCTTTCCCTTGGATAACACTGGTGGTGTGGAGATGGGGAGGCCAGTATGCATGGTCTTCTATAAATAACTTGCCCAGACTTGTGCCTCAGAGGGTAACTTTCTAGGTGCAATCCCATGGTCAGTCATGACCAAAGAGGGTCTCAGCAGTATACATCCCAAAGCCTTAGCAGTTCAGCAAAAGAGAGCAATAGAGTAAAAACCAAGCTTAAAAAAAAAGGTATGGGAGTCAATTCATTTGACTAAAAACCTTTTCAAGGCAGTGCCCCAGCATGGCCGCAGTCCAATGGCTGAAACAAGTAAAAGATAAAAGATTAAATCTCTCTTCAAACAAAAGAAAACCTCAATACCTTTGAGGCCAATATCAGGTTATTTGAATACTTAAGACTGGTCTTAGTTTTGCTAAATGCAGTCATGTTTTACCAGAATGGAACAAGTGATTTTATAACCAGTAATAAACTACGGGGTGTTTGCTATCTTGATAACAGTTTTATCTTCAAAAGAAACATTACTGAACATGACAAGAGTCTACACTGATTCCTAACATGTTAAGAATTGTGGACTTCCTCGGAATAATGATTAGTGTGTGTATGGGAAATTTAGCATCGTATTCTTGGGATATCAGATTGCCAAAGACTTGCTTTCTCTTGATCCTCACCAACAAGGAATCGTTACTGAATCTTAAAGCTCCTTCAGATTCTAAGAGCTTGTCCAAGATTATTGGATTATTCACTTATTATGCAGGATGGATTCCGAGATATTCTGATATAATATGGCCTCCGCTTGATTCATCTCTCTTCCCGTTATCAACTAAAGTGATTGTGGCTTTTGAACACTTGAAGTAAATAATTGCTGATTTTGTGTTGCACATCATCAATCGTAACTGATCACTTGAATTAGCTGATGTGTGGCTTTAGTGACCTCTCTCTCTCAAAAGGGATAACCAACAGCTTAATTTTCACACTCATTCAATGACAATGAAGTATGTACTGTTATTGAGAAAGAATTAGTTACTACCAAAAGCCTACATACTTGGTAACATTTTTACTAGTAAAATATTTTACTCTGCTGACTAACCAACAAGCAGTTTTATATATTTTTCAGCGTTTGACTGGATCCAGTGTTAAGAATGATAAAATTGTTCATTGAAGACTTAAGCTATATCGTTTCGCATATACCACCCACAAAGAGAATATTTCTGCAGATGTTATTTTTCAAGAATCCAGTGCTGTAGTATGGGCACTTTATCACTTCCTGATATACATACCCCTGCAGAGGTTAACATTAGGAAAGGCATACAGCATTAGAAACAATACCAGAACATAATGCTGGTACACAACATAGTCCTTTGGCACTGCAAATCCTGTCAAACTATCCTGTCTAAGCCATCATAGAAGAGAGATGTTAGATGATGATGATGATAGAGGTGATTATGGTAATTGGATGTGTGTGTGTGTGTGTATATATATATATTTATATATATATATGTATGTGTGTGTGTGTGTGTGTAAATGTGTAAATGGGTGAGTGGACCAATGGAAGAAAAAGTACTCTAAATATTTTGTAGGGGTTACTTATTTTATTATTTAACCCTTTTGTTACAGTATTTATTTTGAGATGCTCTGTATTTCTTTCAATTACTTTAAATATAACAAAGAATTTAATAAAATAACATAGTTATCATTAAGCTAGTGTTATGAACATAAATTGTGACTAAGGTTTGGTGGAAGATTTTAATTCAACACTTATGAAAACAAGACATTTGTACTCAGAGCCAGAGCCAGTTTCAGCCGGATTGGTAATGAAAGGGCTAAAACAGCTCCATACAACTAAAGTTTCATAGGCTTTTAACAGAAACCCAGTTCATTCGGGCTCAGATTCTGTTATATGGGCTTCAATGAGCTGGGTTTCTGTGAGAACCCAGGGAATCTATAAGTTACATGGAGCTGAATCAAGCCGTTTTAAATTATACATATATATTCATAGGTGCAAGAGTGGCTGTGTGGTAAGTAGCTTGCTTACCAACCATATGGTTCCGGGTTCAGTCCCACTGCATGGCACCTTGGGCAAGTGTCTTCTACTATAGCCTCGGGCCAACCAAAGCCTTGTGGATGGATTTGGTTGACAGAAACTGAAAGAAGCCCGTCATATATTATGGGATCATGAAAAAAGGGACTTAAAGAATGGTTATCACCCTTCGATTTAGTGTTTTTTATTTAAACTAAAATTTATGTTGTCGTTATTGTTATCATGTGTTTTCATGTCCTGATTAAGAGAGGTAGAATTAATGTCAATAGGGTTAATATAGGTAATTTTTTCTTTATAGCCTGCTTTAAGTAAGGCAGAGTTATAAAATTCAGCTTTATCGTTGAAGATTTCAACATTGGCAGATAATCTAGAAAGTCTAAGTGAAATATTCCTAAGTTCTTAGTAATAACCTTTGAATGGTAACTAAAAGAACTAATATATTTTAAATTAGTTGAGGGTTTATAGTATAGGAAATATGAATCATTATATAAGTCATGGGTAATATTCAAAAAGTTGGCTTTAGTTATATCATTGTCGCAAACAATGCTGAAGCCCATGTTTCGGAAAAGTTTAAGCAACCTATTTTTTAACCCTTTGTAATTTTTAATTAAGAAACATTTTGAAAGTAGAGTAGACAATCGTTACAACAATATAGACCTCCATTGATATTTGGGAATTGGTCAGCTATTTCATAAAGGATATATATATATATATATATACTGACCAAATCAGCTGATCAAAGCCTTGTGAGTGGACTTGGTAGACAGAAACTGAAAGAAGCCCATCGTGTATATATATATGTAATATTAATTAGAGACAAAACCACTATTATGCAAATCAAACAAAGAAAGACTTAATCCAATACAAAAAAATTTTATATAAATTAAATATAATTAAGATATCCACTACGATCGTTTCTTGTCAATTCTATGGACATTCATCAGGTGGTTTCAAGACCTTCTTTGCCAATAGTGGATATCTTAATTATATTTAATTTATATAAAATTTTTTATGTATTGGATTAAGTCTTTCTTTGTTTGATTTGCATAATAGTGGTTTTGTCTCTAATTAATATTATATTATATTTTACTATAAAATTGGATCCAATCCTAAATCTGATTTTTCCCTGTAAATTTGGATTTATTCCCTAATATTTATTATTATATTATTATATATATGTATGTATGTATGTATATCTATGTGTTTGTGTGTCTGTGTTTGTCCCCCCAACATTGCTTGACAACCGATGCTGGTGTGTTTACGTCCCTGTAACTTAGCGGTTCGGCAAAAGAGACCGATAGAATAAGTACTAGGCTTACAAAAGAATAAGTCCTGGGGTCAATTTGCTCGACTAAAGGTGGTGCTCCAGCATGGCCACAGTCAAATGACTGAAACAAGTAAAAGAGTATATATATATATATATATGAAGGGGTGCTGAAAAGTTCCTGGCTTAACTCTTTCATTACCATATCTATTTTGAGATGTTGTGTGTTTCAATTCATTTTAAATACAACAAAGAATTTAGTAAAATTTAGATAATTTAGTTATCATTCAGCTAGTGTTAGGAATATAAATTGTGACTAAGGTTCGGCAGAAAATTTTAATTCAAAACTAATGAAAACAAGACATTTATACTACTAAGCCAGAGGCGGTTTCAACTGGATTGGTATCGAAAGGGTTAAAGGTGTTGCAAAAGACTTTGTTGGAGGCCCAACGTCCCTGCATTATTTTAGAGGGCTTAGGAAAATTGAAGGACCGCTACAATAAGTGTGTGAATCTGAGATGGGAATATTTGAATAAAATCACAATTAACTGATCCTCCTGTATTTTCTTTTACTCAAAGCCAGCAACTCTTCAGCTCCCCCTTGTATGTATGTGTGTATATATTTATTTATTTTATTTATTTTATCTAGTTTCAGCTCACGAGCTGTGGCCATGCTGGGGCACCACCATTGAAACTCTGGTTATATATATATATATATATATATATATATATATACACACACACACACACACACATATATATATCATCATCATCATCATCATCATTTAGCGTCCGTTTTCCATGCTAGCATGGGTTGGACGGTTCTACTGGGGTCTGTGAAGCCAGAAGGCTTCATCAGGCCCAGTCAAATCTGGCAGTGTTTCTACGGCTGGATGCCCTTCCTAACGCCAACCACTCCGTGAGTGTAGTGGGTGCTTTTTACGTGCCACCCGCACTGGTGCCAGACAGAGCTGGCAAACGGCCACGAACGGATGGTGCTTTTTATGTGCCACCGGCACGAGGGCCAGGCGAGGCTGGCAACGGACACGAAACGGGGCGGTGCTGGCAACGGTCGCGAAACGGGGCGGTGCTGGCAACGGTCGCGAAACGGAAAGTTCTCTTACATGCCACCGGCACTGGTAACACATCTGCAATTTCCATTGATCGATTTCCATTGATCAATTTCGATTCTGATCCTCACTTGCCTCAATGGGTCTTCACAAGCAGAGTTTCGACATGCCACCGGCACTGGTAGCACATCCGCAATTTCCATTGATCGATTTCGATTCTGATCCTCACTTGCCTCAACACGTCTTCACAAGTAGAGTTTTGTGTCCCAAGAAGGGAAGGTATGCATACGTAGGCTGGCTCCATCCCATGTAGAAGGCCACGGGTTGTGGACTCACTTGTCCTGCCGGGTCTTCTCGCGCACAGCACACTTCCAGAGGTCTCGGTCTCTAGTCATTTCCTCAGTGAGACCTAAAGTTCGAAGGTCGTGCTTCACCACCTCGTCCCAGGTTTTCCTGGGTCTGCCTCTTCCACAGGTTCCCTCAACCGCTAGGGTGTGGCACTTTTTCACACAACTATCTTCATCCATTCTCGCCACATGACCATACCAGCGCAAACGTCTATCTTGCACACCACAACTGATGCTTCTTAGGTCCAGCTTTTCTCTCAAGGTACTTACACTCTGCCGAGTGTGAGTACCGGCATTACACATCCATCGGAGCATACTGGCTTCATTTCTAGCGAGCTTACGCATATCCTCAGCAGTCACGGCCATGTTTCACTGCCATGTAGCATGGCTGTTCGTACACACGCATCATACAGTCTGCCTTTCACTCTGTGCGAGAGGCCTTTTGTCACCAGCAGAGGTAAGAGCTCTCTGAACTTTGCCCAAGCTATTCTTACTCTAGCAGTTACACTTTCAGCACACCCGCCCCCGCTGCTGACTTGGTCATCTAGGTAACGGAAACTATCAACTATTTCTAGTTTTTCTCCCTGGAAAGTGACGGAAGTTGGTCTCAGAGCATTTTCAGTGTTTATTGTTCCTGAGCATCTGCCACATACAAAAACCATCTTCCTAGTTAGCCTTCCTTTGACATTGCTGCATCGCTTATGTGTCCATAGCTTACACTTGGTGCATCTTATAGAGTTTCTACCTACACCTTTTCTACAGATCGAGCAGGGCCATCTACCTGAAGGTGTTTGTGATTTGTCTACCTTCCTACTGATTACGACTTTGGTTTTAGCTAGATTGACTCTGAGGCCCTTCGATTCTAATCCTTGTTTCCACACCTGAAACTTCTCCTCCAGTTCTGATAGCGACTCAGCAATTAGAGCAAGGTCATCAGCATAGAGGAGCTCCCAAGGGCATCCTGTCTTGAATTCCTCCGTTATTGCCTGGAGGACTATGATAAATAGGAGGGGGCTGAGTACTGAGCCTTGGTGGACCCCTACCTCTACCCGGAATTCTTCACTGTACTCATTTCCAACCCTCACCCTACTAGCGGCGTCCCTATACATGTCCCGCACAGCTCTCACTAACCATTCATCTATCCCTAGTTTTCTCATTGCCCACCAGATAAGGGATCGGGGGACCCTGTCGAAGGCTTTCTCCATGTCAACAAAAGCCAGGTACAGGGGCTTATCTTTGGCTAGGTATTTCTCCTGCAGCTGCCTTACCAGGAATATAGCATCAGTAGTACTTTTCCCTGGCACAAACCCAAACTGCATCTCATCTAAACTAACTCTCTCTCTAATTAGTTGGGCTATGACCCTCTCCGTAACCTTCATCACCTGGTCCAACAGCTTGATACCTCTGTAGTTATTTGTATCTAGGGCATCACCTTTACCTTTGTAGCAGTTGACTATTATACTGCTACACCAGTCATTGGGTATGACCCCTTTGTGTATCACCTGATTAACTATATGGGTGACTAGGCTATAGCCGACACTACCAGACATTTTGAGCATCTCTGCAGTGATTCCTGATGGGCCTGGGGCTTTCCTTGTCTTCATGCTTCTAATTGCCTTAGCTACCACAGAACTATCAACTCGGATAGCTGGTCCCTCTGTTGGGTCAACATTCGGCAGACTCTCTTTATCCCATTCATTTTCTTCATTCAGCAACCTTTCATAGTGGCATCTCCAAACCTCTCTCTTTGCATCCTCATTTAGCGCAAGTGAACCATCTTCCATGCGAACACACTTCTCTCCTATATATATAAATAAATATATATATATATATATGATGTATAAAAACATGTAACATACTAATAAATATCTGTAAATATAAAACTATCTGAATTTCTGAGTACCTCATTTCTTCTAATTCAAAATACCTGTACATCATCTCCAAACCTAATATATATATATATATATATATATCATCATTTAGCGTCCGCTTTCTATGCTAGCATGGGTTGGACGGTTCAACTGGGGTCTGGGAAGCCAGAAGGCTACACCAGGCCCAGTTTGATCTGGCAATGTTTCTATGGCTGGATGCCCTTCCTAACGCCTATATATATATATATATATATATATATATATGAGTGTGTGTGTGTGTATATAATCATCATCATATATATATATATATTATATATATATATATATAAGCAAAACCCATTCTCCAAGATGTCACTACTTTTAATTTCATCTACAGTAAATATTTTTAAATGACGATATTAACCGTAGTAAGACAGGCGGTTGAACAGGTCAAAACAGCATTAAATAGCTATAAAATTTAAAAGTTAGCATGAGGCATGAAGATGCAGAACCAGCATCGCCCTGCTTAGAATCCCTGATATACAATCGCCGGAAGGCACCAAATAACAGAAAAACAACTGTTTCCACATCTTCATGCTAACTTTTTTATATATATATATATATATATATATATTTACTTGTTTCAGTCATTTGCCTGAAGCCATGTTGAAGCACCACCTATATATATATATATATATATATATATATATATATATATATATCCTGTGTGTACAGTTAGATGTATGACTACTAGTGTATGAGTTAAAGCTTGATGTAGATTATTATTATTATTATTATCCATTCGGCTTCCAGCATAACAATTAATCTATCACTGTACTTCGTATTGTAACTAGCTGCAACATATAGAGTATATGTGTATAATATATATATATATATATAATATTATATATATATATATATATATGACATACATACAGCTGTATATTCTGTATATTATATAATGTGATCTGCTATATGAAAGTATCTATATATAGTTGACCAGAAGATGCATGTATTAAAATTGTGCTCATATTCATCTGCACTCACCTACCCACACACTCACACGCACGCACGCACACACACACATATTAAGACATACGCACACATCATTTACTTTTGTTGACGTAAATTAAAACGAATTCTGTTCTGTGAACAGGTGGTTTAGCCATTTCTTTCTTACTGCTAACCTCTTCATCGTTAAGATGCGAAGAGAGAAAAACCAAAAAGATAAGCATTTGTGCAGTTCTGACTTTGAGCGCAGTTTTCAGTGAGATTAATACCAAATAACGCCATTGTGTATTCGAGGTTTAATGTTTCCACAATGCCGTTTCATGATGGAAGTGAAGAGGTTTCAATCCCAATCGAAGGCATTCTACACTGTTGTGATTAAACCAGAATATTGAATATCATCATCATCATCATCATCATCATAATCTCATCGTTTTAATGTCCAGTTATCCATGCTTGCTTGGTTAGGTCAGATGAGGTTTACTGAGGCAAATTTTTCTATGGACAGATGCCCTTCAAGTTACCAGCCGTCACTTGTTTCCAATCAAGATAATATTTCGCCATGACCCAAAATGTTGGGGGGGGGGGTAAAATATGGGAAATGGATAACACATTCTATGATAGTGACGACTAGTAATAGCCGTAAGGTGGCAAGCTGGCAGAAACGTTATCACGCCGGGCAAAATGCTTAGAGGTATTTCATCTGTCTTTACACCCTGATTTCAAATTCTGCCGAGGTCGACTTTGCCTTTCATCCTTTCGGAGTCGATAAATTATGTACCAGTTGTGTACTGGGGTTGATCTAATAAACTGGCCCCTTCCCCAAAAAATTTCAAGTCTTGTGTCTAGAAAAGAAAAGATTATTAGCAGCCGTTAAGCAATATTAAGATAAAGAAACAAAAAAACATACATTCACCACACATAAATGTACATATTAGCATATAGGTGCAAGTGTGGCTGTGTGGTAAGAAGTTAGGTTCTAGGTTCAGTCCTACTGTGTGGCATGTTGGATGCCAACCAAATCCTTGAGAGTAGATTTGGTAGACAGAAATTGAAAGGAGGCCATCATGTGTGTATGTGTGCGTATGTATCCCGCATTGATAGATAGCAAAATCCTATGAAAGTACTGGCTAGTTACTTATACAAATAATGTTGATCATTATAGTTAATACTCAATTACAAGGTAACAATAAATACCATGGTTTATATATGGTTATATAGGCGCAGGAGTGGCTGTGTGGTAAGTAGCTTGCTTATGAACCACATGGTTCTGGGTTCATTCCCACTGCGTGGCACCTAGGGCAAGTATCTTCTACTATAGCCTCAGGCCGACCAAAGCCTTGTGAGTGGATTTGGTAGATGGAAACTGAAAGAAGCCTGTCGTATATATATATATATATGTGTGTATGTGTGTGTTTATGTGTTTGCGTTTGTCCCCCCAACATCACTTGACAACCGATGGTGGTGTGTTTACATCCCCGTAACTTAGCGGTTCGGCAAAAGAGACCGATAGAATAAGTACTAGGCTTACAAAGTATAAGTCCTGGGGTTGATTTGCTTGACTAAAAAGGCTGTGCTCCAGCATGGACACAGTCAAAGGACTGAAACAATTAAAAGAGTAAAAGAGATATATTTACTATAATAAGATAAAGAATAGAGAGGTAATTGATAAATTATAATTTATTAATTAAAAAAATTGACAACCATCCCTTACAGCTGTTTCAATTCCGGACCTTCAGAAAATTAATTAATAAAATTAAAAATTATTTGAAAGTTGAATCTCGTCAGAGGTAGTTTAAGATATACAAAATAGGTGTTCAATTCCTGCAAGTTGAGTAAACTGCTGCAAACCGTTAACTGATAAAATTTATACATAAAGAACATAGTATAAGGCATGGTGCAGATCAGAGGTTCTCAAACTTTTTGGGCCACTGCCCCCACTCATGGCAACATAATACCCTCAGAGCCCCCACTCCTATTTTCATGTATAAATAAATATTTTACTAATTTATATATATTATGAATCATGTGGTATTTGTGCGATCTGCATAGATGGTAATTTTTTTTATTTTCACCTCGGCATCCATGTGTGCTGTTTAGGTGAGTTTCCGTAAGGATAAAGAAAGGGAAGCAATGTGCCGTTTTGGCAAGCCAACACTCTATGTATGGGATCTTCCATATTTGAGCAATGAGTGATGGATTGATGCCATACACATTTAAGAGGAGCGTCAAGGTAAGGGTGGTTTGATGTTTGCATTATTCTAAGAGCTCAGAGTTATGTTTTACGTTGTTCAGAAGTAGCAGTAAGGGTAGTTTTTGCATGGAGCTGTGTAAGCGTGATTTTCTAGTTGGTGGTGGGTGTATATTCCTTGTGTTTTGCATAAATGGTTGCTGATAGCTTGATGGATCTCCTGACTTAGGTCGGCCTTCATATTTTCTAGATAAGCTAGTAAAAAAGAGTTTTGGTTTGCCACTAGGTCAGATGATATATAGTTCATGTTTATGTTATTTGGTGCTATGGTTTTCCCATAGTTCTGTCTTCTTTGTTTGGCTGTAGGAGATGAAATGAGGTTGTATTTTGTTTTTGTTGGTGTCATAGGTCTCCTCTGTTGCTGTTTATATTTATTTTTCGATCGTTTTGTGCCCTTAAGATGGTGGTGGTTGCATATATATATAATATATATATATATATATATATATATATATATATATATGGTGGTTGTCTACTCCTTATGCAGAGTTTCACCACTTCCTGTACCTACACCTTAGAACCATCATGGCATCTGATGTTTAATTATTAAACCAGACAATGTTCTGAAAAGACACCCACTCAGATTGCATATCTGATTTGGACAACCAAGAGCTGCAGATAAGTTCTGATCTTTGTGGGGTTTTAAAATGTCTTTTGAGGCCTCCGTTAGATTTGCAGACCTTCTGTGATGGTTGGCCTCCTGACTGGCACAGACTGATTAAATTTTGGAATAAATCCGGTACCGGACAAGGATTCTGGATTATTCTAGTGTTTTTACTTAATTTTTGAGAGTGGCCGGGTTCATTTTTAGTATTCTTGTTAGTGAGAGCAGTCAAGACTATTTCAGATATCTTCATTTCAAAAATCATCTCTGGCTAATCCTTGAGAAGATGTTGGTGTTGCCTTGGCTGGGGTTTGCATTCTCTGGATGTTCTTGTCATTATTATCATCATTAAGATGATGAGCTGGAAGAAAATTACCACACCAAACAAAATTTTGTCCATCTTTATGTTCTGAGTTAAAATTCCACCAAGGAGCGCGATAAATTAAGTACCAGTCAAGTACTGGGGTCGATGTGACTGATTGACCCCTCCCCTACGATTACAGGCCTTGTGCCTATAGCAGAAAGGATTCGAGCTGGCGTAATTATTAGCATGCTGAGCAAAATGCTTAACAGCATTCCGTTCTAAGTTCCAGCTCTGCCAAGGTCAACTTTGCCTTCCATCTTTACAGGGTTGTGGAAATAAAGTACCAGTTAAGCACTGGGGTCAATGTAATCGACTTATCCCCTTCCCTGAACTTGCTCGCCTTGTACCAAAATTTAAAACTATTATTATTATTATTATTATTATCAAAAACAAAGTAAAAATAGGCCCAATATATGTTGGGCCTATTATACTGGCAATGATGATGATGATGATAATGATGATGATTACCAAAGAATGTGTTTTCCATTCCTTAAAGAAGCCTCTTTGAATCAGAAGAAACTGAAATAGTTTTCTCTCCTCAAAGAACACTAACATACCTCAATGTTTTTAGGATATGTCTTTGAGTGTGTGAGAGAGAGAGAGAGATCATTGTATTAATAATACAGAGAATTATCAAAACAGACCTACATTAATCTGCTTGAAAGCTAGTGAATATATTTTTACCAACTAAATTTAGTTGGGACAAAAAAAAAAAAAAATAGAAGAAAAAAAAACATACAAAATCTTTTACAAACATTCAGGTGTTTAAAAAATACTTCTTCTACGATTTCTTCTTTTCTTTTTTAAAGAGATTTGTTAGGAAAAACTTACGGATCAAATAAAATAGAAACTTTTGCAGGAAGGAAACGAAAAAACAAAACCCACCCTATTTTCAAGCACACAGTAGGCATATAAACCATTTTTATGTCATCTATTTTTCCGTTTTTAGACGATTTAGGCAAAAAAAAAAAAGAAAAGAAAAAGCACAAAAAGAATAAGTAATATACAATCGCACAGGTATATATATTAAAATTCTTTCGTAAAACTATTTGCAAACACAAGCTCATGATGGCATATATATATATATATATATATATATATGTACATATATTGGTTAATCTTTAAGTTTGTGGATTAAGTATATCTGCTGTGTCTGATTTTTCTTTTTTTTTTTTGGTGATTTCCATCTGATCATATATTAAAAAGGAATTCAAACATACTTTTGTGACAGTTTTGATCTACATTATATATATATACATACTGTGTGGTAAGTAGCTTGCTTACTAACCGCATGGTTTCCAGTTCAGTCCCACTGCGTGGCACCTTGGACAAGTGTCTTCTACTATAGCCTCGAGCTGACCAAAGCCTTGTGAGTGGATTTGGTAGACAGAATTGAAAGAAGCCCATCGTATATATATATATATATATATATATCATTATCATCATCATCGTTTAACGTCTGTTTTCCGCGCTAGCACAGGTTAGACGGTTCGACCGGGGTCTGGGGAGCCAGGGGCTGCTCCAGGCTCCAGTCTGATCTGGCAGTGTTTCTACAGCTGGATGCCCTTCCTAACACCAACCACTCCGCGAGTGTAGTATATATATATATATATATATATATATATATATATATATATATATGTATGTATGTGTGTGTATATGTTTGTGTGTCTGTGTTTGTCCCTCCCAACATTGCTCGCCAACTAAAGCTGGTGTGTTAACATCCCCGTAACTTAGCGGTTTGGCAAAAGAAACCAATAGAATACAGTGGAAATGCCAAAGAAACGTTTGAAAAAATCAAATGTCACTTTTATACGGTAAATTCTGAAAATTTATTTCAGTGATGGAAGTGTAAATATTCAAAGACATAATGGTTTATGGCTGAGACTCAAATTGCAGATAACCTTTCAGCATTCCCTGAAACAAGATGCCAAAATACAATTGTGTTGAATGCCATGGGTGGCAGTCGCAAACAATTGTCATGAAAACCAAAATGCACATGCATCTCATGGAGGTTATGGGTATAAAAATTAACTTGAATTGCATTCCTGGCATTTGTAATTTGGATGCATCAGGTATGACCCAATTGACAGCAGTGCAGAGAGAACAACCTATCAGCCAATTGCAAGCAGAACTGTGTTTGCCCTGGTTGTTGCAAAAGCTTACAATGTCCATGTCAGCACCATCTATTGCCAGCAACAGCAATACAACACCAACAGCATTGTAGGCCATGCCCACAGAGGGCACCTCTGGGTGACCACACCCATGTAAGACCGCTTTATCCACCTGCAACACCTCTGTGATCGCTTCAGACTGGCCAGTATTGCAGCTCATGAGACCATTGGCACTGGACAACAATCCATCAGCGACAACACGGTATGACATCGACTGGCCACCAACAACTTGCGTTAGCCTTCATTCTGCTCAAAAGCCTGTCCTCACTGCCCACCATGGTCAGGCACGTCTACAGTGGGCTACACAGTACCAACATTGGTGGGATCAACAATAGAAGTCTATAATCTTCTCTAATGAGAACCGATACTGCATTTCCACATTGGATAGCAGAGTGAGGGTGTGGCATAGGAGGAGTGAATGCTACAGAGACGCATGTGTCATGGAGAGAGACGTGGGGTGGCCAAAGCATCATGGTTTGAGATGCTATAGGCCTAAATCAGAGAATTGAACCCCATGTGTTCCTTTATGTTGGTGCAGGCAGAGGGAATGGCATCACAGCGCAGCGCTACATTGACCAGATACTAAGACCTCACATTGTGCCCTTCTTCAAGCATTACCAGAGCCATGTGTTCCAGCAGGATAATGCTTCCTCCAACACAGCCAGAGTCACCATACACTTCCTGCATCAGCACAACATCAGAACCATGCCATGGCCAGCTCTTAGCCAGGATTTGAACCCAATTGAACACCTGTGGGATGAAATCCAGAGATAGCTGAACCAAGTGGTCCCAAGGCTGACAACTCATAATGAAATTAAAACATATTTCACAGTCACATACATCTTGCATTTCTTTTGCAGTTCAGTGTATCCTGTTTTCTAGTATACTCTATACTTTAGGGTGTGTGTGTGTGTGTGTGTGAGAGAGAGTGAGAAGGACATCCATTGATAAAAACAAATCAGACAGACATCGGAGCTCAACAGCAACCAAATCTTGTGCAAATTACAACCTGCTTTCTAGTAGACTGTTCTGTAAAATAGTTGGCACCCGGATGGGTATACAGCTGTAGAAACCATGAGAGCTGGCAGCGTTAAAAGGTGGCAAGCTGGTGGCGTTAAAAGGCAGCAAGCTGGCAGAAGAGTTAGAACACCGGGTGAAATGCTTTGTGGTATTTCGTCTGCCGTTACGGTCTGAGTTCTCCACCAAGGTCGACTTTGCCTTTCATCCTTTCGGGGTCAATAAATTAAGTACTAGTTTCGCACTGGGGTTGATGTAATCGACTTAATCCCTTTGTCAGTCCTTGTTTGTCCCCTCTATGTTTAGCCCCTTGTGGGCAATAAAGAAATAAGAAGCCATACCAAAACAGACAAAGGAGCTGGAGCGATCCTCTGGCTTAACAGCTCTAGTCGAACTGCCTAACCCATGCCAACTTGAAAAACAGATGTTAAATGGTGTTGATGATCTTCGTAAGTGTATATATATATATATATCACGTCACACGTGATCACGTCACAGACCAGGCTATCAGATGTTGCCACACATCGCTGGTCACAATGCACTTCGCATTGTTTTAGCCTTCAAATGACACCACCCCACTGGCTAAGCGAGCAGGCCAACAGAAGAAGGAGTGAGAGAAAGTTGCGGCGAAAGAGTACAGCAGCGATCGCCACCACCCCCTGCCGGAGCCTCGTGGAGCTTTAGGTGTTTTCGCTCAATAAACACACACAACGCTCGGTCTGGGAATCGAAACCGCGATCCTCCGACCGTGAGTCTGCTGCCCTAACCACTGGGCCATTGCACCTCCACACATATGTATATATATATATATTATTGAAGTAGATAAATGAATTATCTTATTACGGATTATTCAAATGATAACCAATACCTGGGTAGCAAAAATCACAGCAGAAAAACACGGTTGAGGTTACGACCATGGGGTCTAAAATCCGTGCCTTAGTGCGGAAATTTGAAGTTTTATATATTTAGTGTAGGAAGAAATGGAGCTGAACGAAGACTAAACAAAATTCCTTTTTATTATTTTCTACATATGTTTCAAAAGCTGCAAAGTCCCTAATTCGGATTGAATAAGGAGTCCATTTTTGCAGCCTTCTCTTCAGGAAAACCCAGGAACTTAATTCTCCAACAAAATGCACAGCAAGCTTTTCGACAAACGCTCACAAGGAGCCCATGGAATAAATGGCACAAACTGTCTAAGTCTTCGTTCAGCTCCATTTCTTCCTACACTAAATATATATATTATATATATATATATATATTATATATATATATATATATATATATATATATATATATATATACACAACACAGGCTGGTAATAAAGTCACTATGCAGTTACTTACAATGACAATTAAGATAAAGCAATTAATTAACAGTCCAGAAATTTATTTTCATGTTACCAGTACCTTTTCGGAATGAAGTGATGCTCAGTTGGTGAGACATGATTAAAAATGACACTTAAGAACAAGCTGACGGGTATAACACATTAAGTTAGACAATAGGTTACGTAAACTTCTCTCATTGGTCAGATTAACTTCTGATAAGCTACAATTATAGACCAACTCTGATGATTTATAAACTAGTTGTGAATTTGTTTCTGTATCATGTGTTTCTGAGTTGAGTCATGCTTTGCTTTTATCCCGATTCTGCTTTGTGTGTGACCTCCTCTCTCACTGTGACCTCCTCTCTCACTATTCATTGACACTCTTACTATTGCTCATGTTGGGGTGAGAGTAACAGTGGACATAGAGACAGTGAGGACGGTGGTGAAGATAGAGAAAGACAGAGAAAGAAAAGGAGGGAGAGACAAAGAAATTTAGGGAGTGTTGATGTTTTTATTAAAAGTTGTAGTGTTGATGGTGACAGTGGGAGTAATAATGAGAGAGAGAAAGAG
Organism: Octopus sinensis; assembly: GCF_006345805.1. NCBI lineage: Eukaryota > Metazoa > Mollusca > Cephalopoda > Octopoda > Octopodidae > Octopus > Octopus sinensis. Next base: position 57,492,278 of record NC_043012.1, on the reverse strand, counting down.
TGGGTATGTGAGAGAAAGAGGGACTAAACATGGAAGTAACCTGCTGAATAACATAATGAACAAACAAACACATTTAGCCTTTTTGTGATGGTAATGGGGTGATAGTAATAGTATGAGCTGTAGTTGTGATAGAGGTGGCAGTGATGATGGTGGTGGTAATGGTAGCCGAGGTAGTGAAGGATGAAGTGAGAATCAGGGATGTGAAAGGTGATGGAGGGGAAAGCAGCAAAGTCAAAGGTATTGATAGTGGTGGCATCAGAAGTCTGAATGGTATGTGTATGGCAGATGTGGTGGCAATGGTGGTGGTACTGTTGTTTATCATGCAGCTTTGCAATAAGTTCAAAGTCAACAAATTACAGTACTGTCTTGATGAAAATTGTTCATTGCTTGAAAAATATTGTTGAAGTTTAATAAAATTTGATATGTACTCAATGCATGAATTTTCATTGTTGGGCCCATGGCCCAGTAAACTGTACTCCACAGGAGCTAGCTTAAAAGTCACCCTATCAGATAGCTTTTAAGCTTTTATATATATATAAGGAGACACAGATGCGGGCAGCGGCATCGAACTCCCTTATTGACCAAGTGCCACGTATCAGAGGTGGATTCACATATTAGTGTAGCTCATTCAGCGGTGGTGCCGCAGCCTTCAGGCTAAAACATTTTTAAGGATTTAAGGATATATATATAGTCAGGACGCCATGATAGATCGTTAGCTCCTACACGCATTTTTTTCTCTCCTTGTTTTTTTCTGTGTATCTTTCTGTCGAAGAGCGTAGGCTCGAAACGTAAAAGACTTGTTCTATTTCTATTCCTGAGCGCCATACTAATACATTTGTTTGTTTGTACTCCACCTGCCTTCGTTTTTTGTTTATTTTCGTAAACCTTCCCATTATATATATATATATATATATATAAAGAGTAAAGACCCCCTTTGGGCATGAATGACCATGGGATTGCACCTAGAAAGTTACCCTCCAAGAAACAAGTCCAAGCAAGTGTTGTTTATGGAAGACCAGTAGTCGCCTATGCATACCAACCCTCCCCTCTCCACAGCACCAATGTTATCCAAGGGAAAGGCAAAGGTTGATACAGATTGGCACCAGTAACATCACAACTCATTTCTACAGCTGAGTGAACTGGAGCAAAGTGAAATAAAGAGTCTTGCTCAAGAACACAACACACAGCCTGGTCCAGTAATCGAACTCACTACCTTGTGATTGTGAGCATAACACTGTAACCACTGAGCCATGCACCTTCATATATATATATATATATATGTGCAGGAGTGGCTGTGTGGTAAGTAGCCTGCTTACCAACCTCATGGTTCCGGGTTCAGTCCCACTGCATGGCATCTTGGGTCAAGTGTCTTCTACTACTATAGCCTCGAGCTGACCTCAGCCTTGTGAGTGGATTTGGTAGACAGAAACCCGTCATATATATGTATGTATATGTATGTATGTATGTATGTATACTCTTTTTACTTGTTTCAGTCATTTGACTGCAGCCATGCTGGAGCACCGCCTTTAATCGAGCAATTCGACCCTGGCACTTATTCTTTGTAAGCCCAGTACTTATTCTATCGGTCTCTTTTGCCGAACTGCTAAGTGACAGGGACATAAACACACCAGCATCGATTGTCAAGCAGTGCTAGGGGGACAAACACACAAACACACACACATACACATACATATATATACATATATACGATGGGCTTCTTTCAGTTTCCGTCTACCAAATCCACTCACAAGGCATTGGTCGGCCTGAGGCTATAGTAGAAGACACTTGCCCAAGGTGCCACGCAGTGGGACTGAACCCGGAACCATGTGGTTGGTAAACAAGCTACTTACCACACAGCCACTCTTGCACCTATAAAAGAAATTAAGTCGATTACATCGACCCCAGTGCGTTACTGGTACTTAATTTATCGACCCCCGAAAGGATGAAAGGCAAAGTCGACCTCGGAGGAATGTGAACTCAGAACGTAACGGCAGACGAAATAAGGTTATGCATTTCGCCTGGCGCGCTAACGGTTCTGCAAGCTTGCCGCCCATGTATATATATATATATATATGTATGTATATGTTTGTGTGTCTGTGTTTGTCCCCCGCAACATCGCTTGACAACCGATGCTGGTGTCTTTACATCCCCATCACTTAGCGGTTCGGCAAGAGAAAGACCAACAAAATAAGTACTATGCTTACAAACAATAAGTCCTGCGGTCAATTTGCTTGACTAAAGGCTGCGCTCCAGCATGGCCACAGTCAAAATGACTGAAACAAATAAAAGAATAAGGAACATATGTATGTATATATATATATATATATATATATATATATAATATATATATATATATTTGTATGTATGTATGTATGTATATATTATTGGTTTCAAGCTTTGTGTGTATGTATACAGAGTTTCATTGAAACAAGAAAGACGGAATGGTTTTAGCGAAATGAGCTCATGCTTATCAAATGACAAAGTGAGAAATGTTCTTATGTTATAAGTATATATTGTTTTGTGGAAAAACAGCTGCTGGAGACTTCTTTTGAGAAGTAGTCATGGAAATAGACATATAAAATAAACATACGCACATTGATCGGAATGGTAACAGTATTTCTGTTGAAGAAAATGATTCATGAGGCAAGCATCTATTATTTTCAAACAAACATTTTGTTAGAAATTTTATTTTAAAGATTTCAAAACTACAGGAAATGTAGAAATAGAATTTCCTCCCAATAATAATGATAATAATGACAATAATAATAATGATGATGATAATAATGACTATAATAATGATGATGATGGTGGTGATGATAATAACAACAATGATGGCAATAATAATAAAATAATGATTTATTTTGATAATGATGATGGTGACGGTGTATTTGCCAGAGAGGCATATGATGATGATGATCATGATCATCATCATATGCCTCTCTACTTGATGATGATCATCATCATTTAACATCCGCTTTCCATGTTAGCATGGGTTGGACGATTTGACTGAGGTCTGGCGAACCAGATGGCTGCAGCAGACTCCAATCTGATCTGGCAGAATTTCTACGGCTAGATGCCCTTCCTAACGCCAACCACTCTGACAGTGTAGTGGGTGCTTTTAGGTGTCACTGGCACGAGGGCCAGTCAGGCCAAACTGGCAGCGGCCACGCTCAAATGGTTCTTTTTATGTGCCACCTGCACAAGAGCCAGTCCAGGGGCACTGGCAACGACCTCGTTTGAATGTTTTTTCATGTGCTACCAGCACAAGTGCCAGTAAGGCGACGTAGGAAACGATCACTCTCGAATGATGCTTTTTTACATGCCATCGGCACAGAGGCCAGCTTGTTGCTCTGGCAACGATCACACTCATATGGTACTCTTAGCGCTCCACTAGCACGGATGCCAGTCATTGAATTTGATTTCAATTTCGATGATGAAGGTGACATTACAAAGAGAGGTTACATATACAAGCGCAGGAGTGGCTGTGTGGTAAGTAGCTTGCTAACCAACCACATGGTTCCGGGTTCAGTCCCACTGCGTAGCATCTTGGGCAAGTGTCTTCTGCTATAGCCCCGGGCCGACCAATGCCTTGTGAGTGGATTTGGTAGACGGAAACTGAAAGAAGCCTGTCGTATATATGTGTATATATATATAAGTGTGTGTGTATATGTTTGTGTGTCTGTGTTTGTTCCCCTAGCATTGCTTGACAACCGATGCTGGTGTGTTTATGTCCCCGTCACTTAGCAGTTCGGCAAAAGAGACCGATAGAACAAGTACTGGGCTTACAAAGAATAAGTCCCGGGGTCGATTTGCTCAACTACAGGCGGTGCTCCAGCATGGCCGCAGTCAAATGACTGAAACAAGTAAAAGAGTAAAAGAGAGAGTAAAGAGTATAGTGTGGGTGTTGGGGGAAGGTTACATAAAATGGAATAAGGAAGAAGGAGAAAAGCTGGAATGATATAAAACTAAATACAGATAGCATACAAATGTATGAATACCTGTTGAATATGGTCCTCTTGATACCAAAGGAGCTCCAGCTAGAACCCATCAGAGAACACCACAGACAGAAGACCACTGTAACCATTGAGGGCAAATGCCATCTCACAGCAGTTGCTTTTCAGAGCCTACAGGAACAGGCTTAGAGTAGTTCCTTCCACTCTTACTGTTTCTGTTTGTTACCCATCTTTTGACAAATTCACAAGAAGAGAGTACTATCTTGTTCAACCTCACTCGACCTTTCTTTCTTCAAACCTGAAACTATGTTGCAAACCCCACAATACAATTCACAATGCAGCTCCATGTCCCTCAAAACTTACACATTTGAAAATCATATAAGTGTAACTATGTGGTAGGAAGCTTGCGGCGAGCTGGCAGAAACATTAGCACGCCGGGTGAAATGCTTAGCAGTATTTCATGTGCCATTACGTTCTGAGTTCAAATTCTGCTGAGGTCAACTTTGTCTTTCATCCTTTCAGGGTCGATAAATTAAGTACCAGTTACACACTGGAGTCAATGTAATCGATTTAATCCCTTTGTCTGTCTTTGTTTGTCTCCTCTATGTTTAGCCCCTTGTGGGCAATAAAGAAATATGAAGCTTGCTTCCCAACCACATTGTTCAGTCGCACAGCAAGGTACCTAGGGCAAGTGTCTTCTACTATAGCCTTGGGCCGACCAAAGCTTTGAGAGTGGATTTGGTAGACAGAAACTGAAAGAAAGTTGTCGTGTGTGTGTGTGTCTCTCTGTGTTTGTGCCCCCCACCCACAATATCATTTGACAACTGATGTTGGTGTGGAATAAGTACTAGGCTTTGCAAGAGAAATTCATAGACAGAATCTGTGTGGAAACTTACCATATGCGTGTGTGGTTTGTTTACATCCCTGTAACATTGTAGTTAAGCAAAGAGACTGATAGATTAAATAGTAAAGGGTAAAAAAGGTAAAGACCCCCATCGGTCATGAATGATTATGAGATTGCACCTACAAAGTTACCCTCTGACGCACAAGTCTGGGCAAGGTTGTTTATGGAAGAACAGCAGTCGCCCATGCATATCAGCCTCCCCTCTCCCTGCCACTGATGTTGTCCAAGGGAAAGGCAAAGGCTGACACAGCTTGGCACCAATGACATTGCAACTCATTTCTACAGCTGAATGAACTGGAACAACATGAAATAAAGTGTCTTGCTCAAGAAAACAACACACAGCCCCGTCCGGGATTCGAACTCAAAACCTCATGATTGTGAGCCTGATACTCCAACGGGCAAGGTTGTTTATGAAGGACCAGCAGTCACCCATGCATACAAGCCTCTCCTCTCCGTGCCATCAATGTTGTCCAAGGGAAAGGCAAAGGCTGACACAGCTTGGCACCAATGACATTGCAACTCATTTCTACAGCTGAATGAACTGGAACAACATGAAATAAAGTGTCTTGCTCAAGAAAACAACACACAGCCCCGTCCGGGATTCGAACTCAAAACCTCATGATTGTGAGCCTGATACTCCAACGGGCAAGGTTGTTTATGAAGGACCAGCAGTCACCCATGCATACAAGCCTCTCCTCTCCGTGCCATCAATGTTGTCCAAGGGAAAGGCAAAAACTGATACAGTTTGGCACCAGTGACATTACAACTCATTTCTACAGCTGAGCGAACTGGAGCAACATGAAATAAAGAGTCTTGCTCAAGAACACAACTCAACAGATTAAGTAGTACTAGACTTAAATAATAAGATTTGTTTGTCTATACCCTTTAAAGTAGTACTACAGCATGACCACAGTCAAATGGCTGAGAGACAAGTGAAAGATAAAAGAGATGAAACAAGGAACTTGTAACAAAGAATCAAAGACAATTCCAAGCAGTTTCATATGAAAAGGGTTAAAAATTTTTTTAAAAGCAGAATGGTTTTGGTTGGAATGCTTTTGATCATAGCTCTACTCAATTATGGCTGACCTGGAGCTTAACAACAACACAAATACATACTCTTCATCTGTAATAAACGCATTCTTACTGTCAAATTTGCCCAAATTCTAGGCCTTGTATAATGTAATTCATTCAGATAATATTGACATATTTAATGTAGAGAGCAATTAAAAGCTAATTAGAAATAATTATGTGGGTGGAAAACATAATATTAATTAGTCATCATCGACTAGAATTATTTTAATTAAGGGTGATAGATTAGTAGGATCAATAGACCAGTGGACAAAGCATCTGGTGATATTTAATTAGATTTATTTCATTCTGAGTTCAAATCCTGCCGAGAACAATTTTACCTTTTATAGTTCTGATGGTTGATAAAATAATTGCTCATAGTGGTACAGTGCTGTGTGGGAACCTGTATGCCAACAAACAGACCCAATGTTTCCTCAGTCTGTCGTAAAAGTATAAGTGAGAGAACAAAATTTGTTCAGGGGCTGAAAAACCATTATTTTTCTTTTATTCTTTTACCTGTTTCAGTCATTTGAGTGCAACCATGCTGGAGCACTACCTTTAGTCAAACAAATCAACCCCAAAACTTATTCTTTGTAAGCCTAGTCTTTATGCTTTTGCAGAACCACTAAGTTACGGGTACGTAAACACACCAGCATTGGTTGTCAAGAGATGGTGAGAAGACAAACACAGACACACAAATACATATATATATATATAGATAGATAGATACGATGGGCTTCTTTCAGTTTCCATCTACCATATCCACTTACAATTGGTCAGCCTGAGACTATAGTAGAAGACACTTGCCCAAGGTGTCACGCAGTGGGACTGAACCTGGAACCATATGGTTGGGAAGCAAGTTTCTTACCCACACAGTCACTCCTGCGTGATGTCCAAAATTTCTTTATGAACAAATGTTGATTTTTCCAGTCTTAATAACAAAACAGACACAAGTATGATAATAGTAATTATTTATTATATTAGCTGGCAGGATCGTTAGCATGCCAGGCAAAATGTTGGGCAGTATTTCATCTGTCTTTACATTCCTAGTTCAAAAGTCCACCAAGGTCGACATTGCCTTTCATCCTTTCGGAGTTGATAAATTAATTACCAGTTGCATACTGGGGATGATCTAATCGACTGGCCCTCCCCCTGTACCTGGAGTTGAAGAGGATCGTTAGCACGCCAGGCAAAATGCTTAGCAGCATTTCATTCATCCTTAGGTTGTGAGTTCAAATGCTGCTAAGGTTGACTTTGCCTTTAATCCTTTCAGGGTTGATGAATTAAGTACTAATTGAACATTGGGGTCGATGCACTTGACTTACCCGCTTCTCCAGACCTGCTGGTCTTGTGCTAAAATTTGACCCCCGAAAAGATGGAAAGCAAAGTCAACTTTGGCAGAATTTGTATTCAGAACGTAAAGACGAACGAAATGCTGATAAGAATTTTTGGTCAGAATGCTAACGATTCTGTCAGCTCACTGCCTTAAATACAGTAAATGGTAATTATGCCAAACAAAAATACTGCCAAGCATTTTTTCCATCTTTATGTACTGAGATCTAATTCTGCCAAGGCTAACTGTTTTTCATCCATTTGAGGTTGATAAAATAAGTACCAGTGGAGCACTGGGGTTGATGTAATTGACTTACCTCATCCCTAAAATTGCTGGCCTTGTGCTAAAAATTGAAATTATTATTATTATTATTATTATTATTATTATTATTATTATTATTATGATTATTAAGGCAGTGAGCTGGCAGAATCGTTGGCATGCCAAATAAAAAGCTTAGAGACATTCTGTATATCTTTATGTCCTGAATTCGAATTCCACTGAGGTTGACTTTGTCTTTCATCCATTAGGAATTGATAAAATAAAGTACCAGTCATGTATTGGGATCAATGTAGTCAACTGGCCCCCTCCCCCAAAATTTCAGGCCTTTTGCCTGTAGTAGACAGGATTATTTTATATAACTAAGAGAGACAACTCAAAATATGTTCCAGACTTATCATCACATCAGCAAATCATAGACTTCACTACACTTGCTACGTTAGTGATGATAGAATCACCATGGAAATATTGTTGGTGGTGGTGGTGGTGGTCATTGAACAGACTGCTACTATTGTTTAGCCCTAGGTCAACCTTGATCTAGTAGATCTATGATGAAAAATGTTCTAGCTAAGATCACCCAGTCATTTTTTTTTAACTAGACACATTATACTGAGGTTTCTCTAAAAGTGTGGGGGATATTTAGCCTTTTGATGAGTGATTTTTGGCTGCTATTTCTAGCAGTTACTGCAACTTTATTTGTGGTTGGCTTGTATGTTTAATATTGCGTCATGTTTTTTTGTGTTTATTACCATAATTACTACCATCACCACCTCCGCCACCATCACTAGCATCACCACTGGTACAACCACCATCATCTCCACCACCACCAATAGCAACAACAATTACCATCATCATCATCATCATCACTCCATCCCCATCAACACAACCACTACCACCACCATTTCCATCATCACTGCCACTACCACCACAACTGTCACCACCATCTTTTATCACCGCCATTATCACCAGCACCACTGCAACAACGCCAACTATTTCCACCATTACTAGCTCAGCTCTGATTAAGCCCAATGTGATCAAAGGCGTTCCATTCATGACAACCTCATCAGTTTCTTCAAGCACAGTGTATCTAAAAAGTACATCACCTAATGTGCCCCTTCGTTATACATTTGGCTGCTATTTCTAGCAGATTCAGAGACACTATATGCACTCCCTCACTGGCTTCCCATTATATAATGTAGTAAGGCAGCAAGCTGGCAGAAACGTTAGCGCGCTAGGCTAAATGCTTTGCAGTATTTCGTCTGCCGCTACGTTCTGAGTTCAAATTCCGCCAAGGTCGACTTTGCCTTTCATCCTTTCGGGGTCGATTAAATAAGTACCAGTTACGCACTGGGGTCGATATAATCGACTTAATCCGTTTGTCTGTCCTTGTTTGTCCCTGCTGTGTTTAGCCCCTTGTGGGTAGTAAAGAAATAGAAATAGGTATTTCATTGGTCTCTACATTCTGAGTTCAAATTCCGCTGAGGTCGACTTTGCCTTTCATCCTTTCAGGGTCAATAAATCAAGTACCAGTTGCATACTGGGGTCAATCTGATTGACTGGCCCCCTCCCCCAAAATTTTCAGGTCTTGTGCCTAGAGTAGAAAAGATTATTTTTATGTAGTTGTTGTTTAGCCCCAGGTCAGCTCTGATCGAGTAGCCCTCTCATCGAAAGTCATTCCCAACTATGACCATCCTTCCTCTTATCTTCTGTCCTTCAGATACAGTGTGTATCAATCTGGGATTACATTATCTAATGTGTCCTTCTTTTTAAGATAGTAAGGGGTAGTTTGATGGAAATTTAGCTGCTATTTTTAGCATGGCAAACAACAATGTAGATGCTGTCAATGATCAAGGGCATTCCAGATGTGACTACTCCATCTCATTTGTCAATAACTACATTATCCAATGCATACTTCCTATGATAGTGGTGGTGGTGGTGGTTGTCTAGGTGACAATGGTGGTGTGGGTGATGGTGTTGATAATGATGACAGTGATGGCTATGGTGGTGACTGCGTTAACAGAGGTTGTGATGATGGTTGGAGGGATGGTTTTCTATGAAGACAGAGACAGCAATGATGGTGGCGATGGTGGTGGTGGAGGTGGTTGTGGTGGTGGAGGTGGTTGTGGTAGTGGTACAAGGGGACCATGGTGATAGTGATCATGGTGGTTTTTAGTGATGATAGTTGTGATGATTATGGTGATGGTGGTAGTAGTGGTAATGGATGTGGTTTTGGTGATGGTAACAGTAATAGAATTGATGGTAGTAGTAGTTAGGTAGTGGGGATGGTGGTGATGGTGGTGGTGGTTTTATTTGTGATAGTAATGGACTGAATGAACTAAGGTGTGTTTGAGAGTGAAGAAGTGCCAGTATTATATATACAGATAATAACAGGATATAGTCTGAAATTTTCTTTCTTGGTTGTACCTACACCATTTCAGGGCTTTTATTGTTATTTTTGTTGGGGTCGGTGTTGAAGGGACCATTTGAATAAGTACCAGGCTTACAAAGAATAAGTCCTGGGGTCGATTTGCTCGACTAAAAGCAGTGCTCCAACATGGCTACGGTCAAATGACTGAAACAAGTAAAAAAGTAAAATACATATATATATATATATATATATATATATATATATATATCACGTGACCGACCAGTCCATCAGATGTAGTTACACATCGCTGGTCACAATGCGTTCACATTGTTTTAGCCTTCGAATGACGCCACCCCGCTGGCTAAGCGAGCAGGCCAACAGAAGAAAGAGTGGTGAAAGAGTACAGCAGGGATCACCACCCCTGCCGGAGCGTCGTGGAGCTTTAAGGTGTTTTCGCTCAATAAACACTCACAACGCCCGGTCTGGGAATCAAAACTGTGATCCTACGACCGCGAGTCCGCTGCCCTAACCACTAGGCCATTGCGCCTCCACATATATATATATCTCAAGGTGGTGCCCCAGCATGGCCACACTCTAATGACTGAAACAAGCAAAGATAAAAGATATCAGTTAAAAGGATTCATTAAGAATCGATGAATATCAGTGTACAGAACATCACCAATTGACTAGAAGAATCAAACAAAGCAGACAGCGAAACAATCCATTGTCGTAGATACCAATTATATAGAACTAGATACTGTTGTTGGGTGATTCTCAATTCCAATTATTTTCCAATGATTTGATAACTAGGGGATTTCATGGTGTTGCACAATGTCGCAAATTTAAACACCATCTGTCTGTAATTTTATTTTTTTACACACACACACACACAAAACACACACACCTTGTTTCGTGTATGTGGTATTGACAAGTCATGAAGATGACAAAACATTAATGTCTATTGCTCCTGTAATGGTACCTGAAGTGAGTTATCTTGCTTGTGTATGACTTCCAGGTGTTTTAACAACAGGTGAATTCGTGGGAATATATTCTCTTGCACCTTCAATTGCAGCCTGCCCATGAACCAACAAAACACTGTGTTATGTGTGTTCGATATTGTTTATATCCCTCAGGCTGTTTCTCATTTATACCTGAAATATATATATATATAAAGAGAGAGGGAGGAGAGAGAGGGAAAGAGATGTATATGTATAGATAAATATGTATATACATGTGAGGTGCTGGAAAATGATCTTAAGAAGTTTCATTTCAAAATTAAAATGACAGTAGAACAGGTAATGCAAGGTGATGCGGAACACCTGATCTCCCACACAAACTTAGTGTGTACACCCCACTGCCTATTTTTTGTGCATAGACACAGGTGTGGCTGTGTGGCTAGAAGCTTGCTTTCCAACTACATGGTTTTGGGTTCAGTCCCCACTGCATGACACCTTGGGCAAGTGTCTTCTACTATAGCCTCAGGCCAGCCAAAACCTTGTGAGTGGATTTGGTAGACAGAAACTGAAAGAAGCCTGGCGTGTGTGTGTATGTGTCCCCACTGTCATCACCTGACAGCCAATGTTGGTGTGTTTATGTCCCAGTAACTTTGTGGTTCAGCAAAAGGGCTGATAAAATAAGAACTAAGCTTACAATGAATAAGTCGTTGGGTCGATTTCTTCGACTAAAAAGCCCTTAAGGTGGTGCTCCAGCATGGCCACAGTGAAATGATTGAAACATGTATAAAAGAATAAAAGAACATCTGTTCCCTTATCTATTGGCTATTGTTTACTCTCACATACTCCCCATCAACTACACTCCTAACCACAGTGCCCATTCTCTACCTTCTCATCTCCCAATCAGCTCTCCTACTCACCGTGCCATGCCACCCACAACAGAAAGAAATTACTCAATTTGTTTACATTGAATAGTTCTCCGCCCATATGTCAACCTCCTAAATCCTGTTCTGCTTTCTTTGTTCTTTCCTCACAAAACACCATACTTGAGTGCGAGGGATTGCATTCTGGCAACCTTGAACAAAAAACTCTCAGATTCTCCCCTTGCACAGGCAAGAGTTGGGGTTAACATCCAGAAGGGCAAATGAAAGAGCATCAAGCCATTAAAATTCTGTGCCGATGTATCCTTATTTAACCCCTGTGCCTCACAGTGGGATTGAACCTGAAACTTCTTGATTGCGAAAGAAACTTCTGAACCACACGACTACACCCACCTGATTCATGTTTTTATATAGACTAATTCGAACAGGATCTTCAAAAGGAAAAAAAACAGAAAAAGAAAGAAAAAAATAGGAAAGTAGTTGTTACATATAAAACAAACCAATTAATAGAGAGGAGAATACTTAATAAACATTTGAAAGACATCAAAATCAACAAAAGGCCTCTTTCTAATAAGCCGTAATAGTCTCGTTATGAATGAGCTCGCTTATTTTCAAGAATTGCTTATCAGTTCTGCAATAAATAAATAATATTAAATAAATAAGGCGCAGGAGTGGCTGTGTGGTAAGTAGCTTGCTAACCAACCACATGCTTCTGGGTTCAGTCCCACTGCGTGGCATCTTGGGCAAGTGTCTTCTGCTATAGCCTCGGGCCGACCAATGCCTTGTGAGTGGATTTGGTAGACGGAAACTGAAAGAAGCCTGTCGTATATATGTATATATATATATATATATATGTATGTGTGTGTTTGTGTGTCTGTGTTTGTCCCCCCAGCATTGCTTGACAACCGATGCTGGTGTGTGTGTTTACGTCCCCGTTACTTAGCGGTTCGGCAAAAGAGACCGATAGAATAAGTACTGGGCTTACAAAGAATAAGCCCCGGGGTCGATTTGCTCGACTAAAGGTGGTGCTCCAGCATGGCCGCAGTCAAATGACTGAAACAAGTAAAAAGAGTAAAAGAGTAAATAAATGAAAACAATAATTTGTGAATTTGTGGAGCAAATAATGTATATTAATTATACAAGCATTAGCCAGAAGGAAGAAGGGTAAAAGAAAGAAAGAAAAAAAGAGAGAGTGAAGGAGTGTTTGTTAGACATTAGGTTTATTAACAAGAGTTATTTTAATTTCAGAGGATGGATAGTATCCTACTAAGATACACTGCTGCTGTTGTTATTTAGCCCTAGGTCGGCCATGATCCAGCAGACCTCTTATGATCAAGGTCACAGCAGTCAAGAGACCAGCTAGTCTTTATCCATTTGTCTTTTGACTTTTGCTTGTTTCAGTCATTGGACTGCGGCCATGCTGGGGCACTGCCTTGAAGTGTTCTATTCTAGTCGAACAACTTGACCCCAGGATTTATTTTGTTTATAAAGTTTAGTACTTGTTCTATTGGCCTCTTTTGCCAAGCTGTTAAGTTACAAGAATGTAAACAAACCAACACTGGTTTGTTGTCAAACAGCAGTGAGGTACAAACATAAAGAACAAAGACACACACTGCGGCCATGCTGGAGCACCGCCATTAGTTGATTGAATCGACCCCAGGACTTATTCTTTGTAAGCCTAGTACTTATTCTATCGGTCTCTCTTGCTGGACCACTAAGTGATGGGGATGTAAAGACACCAGCATCGGTTGTCAAGCGATGTTGGGTGGGGAGACAAACACAGACACACAAACATAAATATATATATATATATATACAACAGGCTTCTTTCATTTCTGTCTACCAAATCCATGACACTTGCCTAAGGTGCCACGCAGTGGGACTGAACTCAGAACCATGTGGTTGGTAAGCAAGCTATTTACCACAGCAGCCACTCCTGCACCTATAAAACCAATGAGGATGATGATGATGATTCGGAAATCTCAAAACTACAAGATAATGCAGGATTTATTCCAAAACAATATAAATAAATAAGCAATACATATTTGAAAGAGTTATCTGATTAATGAAGGCTTAGAGGGAACTTAGTCGCTTTTTCTAGCAGTGAAACCATCACATGCAGACTATCTTAATGTAAAATGAAGATGAAGTTGAAGTATTTGGTGGTGACCCGAAGACACTGCTAGAATCATTGCATCATATTCTATTTCCATCTTTGTCCTCAAGTATGGCTAAATTTCTTCTAAATCCAAACAAAACCTTTTTGTTGGACACAAAATAAGAAAATAAAAAACTTTTTTTTTCTTTTTCTTTCTATTGATTTAACAACTTAACTAAGTTTCCTATTCTAAGGCTGTTTCCGTTTCTAATAATTTTAGTCTCAATGTAATGTCTGTTCTTGCACAAAAGAACATTTTTAAATCCTATCTGTTTTTTTTATTTTTATTTTTTTAGTGTTTTGGTGTATGTGTACATGTTTAATTGTATGAATGCATGTGTTGTGTGTGCATCCATGTGTGAGTGTTTATGAAGTGTGTGTGTTTATGAAGTGTGTGTGTTTATGAAGTGTGTGTGTTTATGAAGTGTGTGTTTATGAAGTGTGTGTGCGTGTTTATGAAGTGTGTGTTTATGAAGTGTGTGTGCGTGTTTATGAAGTGTGTGCACGTGTTTATGAAGTGTGTGTGTTTATGAAGTGTGTGTGTTTATGAAGTGTGTGTGTTTATGAAGTGTGTGTGTTTATGAAGTGTGTGTGTTTATGAAGTGTGTGTTTATGAAGTGTGTGTGTTTATGAAGTGTGTGTGTTTATGAAGTGTGTGTTTATGAAGTGTGTGTGCGTGTTTATGAAGTGTGTGCACGTGTTTATGAAGTGTGTGCACGTGTATGTGTGTGTTCATGAGTTTTTATATATGTGTGTATCTGTACACGTGTGTAGGTCTGTGTGTGTGTGGGTCCATGTGTGTGTGTGTGTGGGAGGGTCCATGTGTGTGGGTGAGTGGGTGTGTGTGAATGTGGGCCCATCCGTGTGTGAGCCCATGTAAGGGGGGGGCTGTGTGTGTAGGGGTCTGTGTGTGTAGGGGGTCTGTGTTTGTGTGTGTGTGGGTCTGTGTTTGTGTGTGTGTGGGTCTGTGTGTGTGTGTGTGTGTGTGTGTGTGTGGGTTGTGTGTGTGTGTGTTTGTGTGAGTCTGTGTGTGTGTGTGGTGTGGGAGGGTCCATGTGTGTGGGAGGGTCCATGTGTGTGGGTGAGTGGGTGTGTGTGAATGTGGGCCCATCCGTGTGTGAGCCCATGTAAGGGGGGGGGCTGTGTGTGTAGGGGTCTGTGTGTGTAGGGGGGTCTGTGTTTGTGTGTGTGTGTATGGGTCTGTGTTTGTGTGTGTGTGGGTCTGTGTGTGTGTGTGTGGGTCTGTGTGTGTGTGTGGGTCTGTGTGTGTGTGTGTGTGTGGGTCTGTGTTTGTGTGTGTGTGTGGGTCTGTGTTTGTGTGTGTGTGTGGGTCTGTGTTTGTGTGTGTGGGTCTGTGTTTGTGTGTGGGTCTGTGTGTGTGTGTGTGGGTCTGTGTGTGTGGGTCTGTGTGTGTGGGGGTGTCTGTGTGTGTGTGTGGGTCTGTGTTTGTGTGTGTGTGGGTCTGTGTTTGTGTGCCCGTGTATTTATGTATGTACATGTGTGTATGTGTATGTGTGCTTGTAGTTGTGTACATATTTGTGGGTCTGTGGCGCTTTACAAGTTTCTGCTACATTGTCTGCTCATACACATGCTAACTTGTTTTTGATTTGTACTTTTTTTTTTGCTTTGTTTTGGTTCATTCTATATATTTTCTCTTCCTCTTAGAACAGTGCCATTTTTTGTTTGTCTTCCGATATTTTTACACATTATATTTTACATCAATGCTTGACAGAGACCATTGACAGTATTCAAACCAACCGCTCTCAAACTGACAACGCTTTCTCATACACAGTATCTACATAGTCTCTTATAAGTAAATGAAGACGTGCACCTCTATGTGGCTATTCGACCTGCTAGAAATAACAGCCAAAATATATATTCCTCAAATACGCACAGGAATGACTGAGTGGTTAAGAAGCTCACTTAGGTAACTTTGCAGCCCCGTGGTTTTGGGTTCAGCCCCACTGTACAGCAGTTTTGTCAAGTGTCTTCTACTGTAAGGCATACACCAAATTCACTGGCAATGCCTTGTACATGAATTTGGTAGAACTGAAGAACCTGTTTGTATATATATATATATATACATATATATATATATATATATATATATATATATATATAATATATATATATATATTATATATATATATATATATGAATAAAAAATGGAGTTAACGCAGGTTTAAACAAGTATTTTTACTTTCTACATATGTAACTATTCATTCATTTATCCGTGTTAATTGTTAACAAGGTAAAATACACTCATCTATATATATATATATATGGAATTTGAACTCAGATAACTCAGATTTAATTCATCATCATCATTATCATCATCGTTTAACGTCCGTTTTCCGCGAGGCACAAGGCCTGAAATTTGGTGTGGAGAGAGGGATCCAATTGATTAGATCAACCCCAGTATGCAACTGGTACTTAATTTGCCAACCCCGAAAGGATAGAAGGCAAAGTCGACCTCAGCAGAATTTGAACTCAGATTTAATTTTTTCTGCTAAAGGCACAAGGCCTGAAATTTGGAGGGAGGAGGGGGTCCAGTTGATTAGATCAATCTCAATACATAACTGGTACTGAAAAGATGAAAGGCAAAGTCAACCATGGTAGAATTTGAACTCAGATCATAGTGGCAGATGAAATACTGCTAAGTTATTCCGCCTGGCGAGCTGACGATTCTGCCAGCTTGCTGCCTTCCTTTCTACTAAAGGCACAAAGCCTGAAATTTTGCAGGGAGGGGACTAGTTGATTAAATGGACCCCAGTGTTTTACTGGGACTTAACTTATCAACCCCAAAAGGGTGAAAGGCAAATAATAATAATCCCTTCTACTAAAGGCACAGGGCCAGAAATTTGGTGGGAGGGGATAAGTTGATTACATCGACCCTGAAAGGATAAAAGGCAAGCAAGCCTTGATGGAATTTGAACTCAGAATGTAAAGATGAATGAAAGGCTGCTAAGCATTATGCCAGCTCACCACCTTAAATAATAATAATAAACCTGTTATGTGTGGTGTGTGTGTGTGTGTGTGAGGAAGCGAGTGAGGATGCATGTGAGTGAGTGTGTGAGGGAGCAAACGAGTGAGTGAGTGAGGGAGCGTGCTTGCGAGTGAGTGAATGTTTGTGTTGGTTTGCGAGCAAGTGAGCTAGCATGCGTGTGTGAGTGTTTGAGTGTGTTTGTGTGTGTATGTTTGAGGAAGCGAGTGAGCATGCATGTGAGTGAGTGTGTGAGGGAGCAAGCGAGTGAGAGAGCGTGCATGCGAGTGAGTGAATGTGTGTGTTGGTTTGCGAGCAAGTGAGCTAGCATACGTGTGTGTTTGTGTGTGTGTGTGTGTGTGAGGAAGCGAGTGAGAATGCATGCATGTGTGTGAGTGGGTGTGTGAGGGAGCAAGCAAGGGAGTGAGCAAGCGAGCATGTGAGTGAGTGAGTGAGCAAGCGACTGTGTGTGTGTGTGTGTGCGCGAGCATGCATGCATGCATGTGTGAGGGAGTAAGCATGCGTGCATGTGAGTGTGTGTGAGTGAGGAAGAGAGTGAGCGTGTGTACATGCATACAAGTGAGTGAGTGTGAGGGAGCATGCGAGGGAGTGAGTGAGGGAGCAAGCAGGCATGCGTGCTAGTGAGTGAGTGAGCAAACATGCATGTGAGTGACTGAGTGAGTCTATGTGTGCGAGCAAGCGTGCATGCATGTGAGGGAGTGAGCGTGCATGCATGCGAGGGAGTGAGCGAGCATGCATGCATGCGAGTGTGTGGTGTGTGTGTGAGTGTAGGAACAAGCATGTGTGTGAGTGAGAACCAGTGTGCATGTGAGTGTGTGTGTGTGTGTTGTGTGTTCACTGCGTCGCCACTTGACAACTGGGCTTGGTTTGTTTGTATCCCCAGTGGTTCGGACCCCCAAAAAGTACTAGGTGGGATTAACTGTTCAACTGAACCTTTAAAGGCAGTGGCCCCCAGCATGGCCACAATCCAATGACTAAAACAACTAAAAAAAAATCTTCATAGATTCTCACACGGCAACATCCACAAAGACAGAAACAAACTACGAACACATACTATATTATCTAAAGATTTATATCTAACTAATAATTATAATGACTATCACAAACTACAGGTTAATTAGAGCACTATTATGACTTATTATACGAATGTTCTATTATCATTACTCTCTAACAGGATTGTTAATGAAAGTACACATCAAAAGATAAGGCTATGATAGTGTTGATTCTCATTAGAATCTCCTTAGGCTCGGTATAACAGATTTAGTTATAAACATTCTGTTACGTTATATACATTCTGGAGCAGTGCTTTAACGATAACTGATGGAGATTAATTATGTGTTTCACCATACAGCTTATGGCTTAATTTGTTATATAAATGCTAACATGCATAGTCTTGCTGTGAAGATATTTTAGGCTAAAATTCAAATTAACTTTTATATTTAACCATAGGACGGTTCTTAGAGTAGTTAGTCATCATCATCATCGTTTAACGTCCGTTTTCCATGCTAGCATGGGTTGGACGGTTCGACCGGGGACTGAGAAGCCAGGAGGCTGCACCAGGCTCTAGTCTGATCTGGCAGTGTTTCTACAGCTGGATGCCCTTCCTAATGCCAACCACTACGTGAGTGTAGTGGGTGCTTTTTGCATGCCACCGGCACAGGTGCCAGGGGAGGCTGGCAGCAGCCACGATCAGTTGGTGCTTTTTACGTGCCACCGGCACAGAAGCCATTCAAGGCGGCGCTGGCATCAGCCACGTTCAGATGGTGCTTTTTACATGCCACCGGCACAGTTGATTTTTTTATGTTGATGTACTTGACTCAATAGGTCTCCTCAAGCACAGCAGGTTGCCCTACAATCCAAGGTAAGCACAGCAGGCCATCCTGCGATCCAAGGCACTTTGGATGAGCTGGGGCTTCGATGTGAAGCTGGTGCAGGAAACAACCATGAATTCATGTTATTTGTCGGGTTTTCGCAGTCACAGCATATCTCCAGAGGTCTCGGTCTTTCGTCATTGCCTCTGTGAGATCCAGCATTTGAAGGTCATGCTTGACCACCTCATCCCATGTCTTCCTGGGTCTACTTCTACCCCGGATTCCTTCAACTGTTTGGGAGTGGCACTTCTTCTCAGACAA